>NC_084566.2:44719124-44966624 GCF_033978685.3 Nerophis lumbriciformis | reverse complement strand
GTGGACTACATCTGCCCCACATGTGGCAAACCATGCGGGTCGCGCATTGGCCTGCACAGCCACATGCAATGGCATATACGGAACCCCCCTCAATAACCCATTACTGGAGCAACGTCATCATCGTAATCGATGGACAGCCATAAGCAGTAAGTGTGAGAGTCTACATGTGTGTGTGTGTGTGTGTGTGTGTGTGTGTTTTGGGAGGGGATGAGAGACAAGGGTGTGGAGATGTCACCATTCTCTATAGAAGAGATCACATTTGGTATTTTTTTATAAAGGACTGTAACATAGAAATGTTTGTCAACATTATTATGCTCCAGGCAAAAATGTTCCTACATAAATGTTTATTTATGAAAGTAAGGCCTACATTTTCTAATTGGCTTAATAGTTTACAATTATCAATCGAGAGGGTATACTTCTCGGGGGGCTAAAGATTGCGTCACTGCATAACGTAAATATATCCGGTTCTAATAATATAATTATTGCTCACTTACTAGCAGTGTTCTGAAAATTACTTTTAAAAAGTAATTCATTATAGTTATTCGTTACTTACCAAAAAAGTAATTCAGTTACTAATTGAATTATTCTTAAATAAATGTAATTAATTATTAGGGAAAGTAATTAATACATTACTTCCTTTTTTTTTTTTTTTTTTTTTTTTTTTTTTTTTTTTTTTTTTTTTTTTTTAAATGTCCTGTCCAGCTTCTCAGGCAAATCATATAGTAGATGTAGATGCCCATGTCGGCTGTTCAGATTTACTTTACAAAAGAGAAGTGTAGGATACTTCTCTTGTTGCCTTATTTGTATTTGACTTTATTAAATGTATTTATATTATCATTTAGTGCAGCCGGGCCGGAGCAGGAGGGGATAGAAAGAGAAAAAAAAAGAAGACAGAGGGGGAAATTGTGGGGACAAGAGGGGGATTAGACAGAGAGACAAAAACAACAACAGCAAACAACAACAACAACAACAACAATAGAGCAACATCAGCAAATATGACATGTACAAATATGATGGTAAAAGTAATAGCAAATAAGCAGTTAGCGAAAAATAAAAAATAATACAGAAATAACAATGAGCATTATTACACTACAAATGGATCAATACAAATACCAATAGAAATAGCGCTATTGATAATGAACAATACCAATAATTTACCTTTATTATCAACAATACAGTTGTTTAAATGCAACAATACATATACGTAATGATAACTTGAGATACGAAAGAATGCAGAAAAATGGAGGGGGAGAAAGAGAAGCAACCTACATTAACCTTGAAGATTGTTATAGTCACAATAGGTTAAGCTTTGTCAGTGTGCCATGTGTTACACCCAGTTTACCCTAGGGCAACAACGTTAATATATGTTTGATGAAACGTGATTATGTGCATGAGTGTAAGTATGCATATGTACTTGTATATGTACAGAATGTGTATATGTGTTTGTACAATGAATGTATATGTACAGAATGTGTATATGTGTTTGTACAGTGAATGTATATGTACAGTATGTGTATGTGTATGTTTGTATATTGAATGTGCGTGTGGATGTACGAACATTAGGTAGGTAAATATGTACTGTATTTGTGTATGTATGTGGGAGCGTAGGTACCTATGTACGTATGTGAGCATATGTGAATTTGCATGTACAATACATTCGACTCCCAGAGTGCGTGGGAGCCAGAGCACGGCCCCATCACCCCCGATAGCCCAACCCACAAACAGGAGGCGTGGTGCCCAGGGAACCAGGGACCACCGCCCCCACGCAGCCAAGCCGGCCAGCGACAGGAACCCCAGAGCCCGACCCACCGTACCGCCCACAAGGGCCAGCAGCAGGCCGCAGACAGACGCACCCGGCAGAGGACAGGGCACGAGAAAAGCAGGGGACAGCCAGACCCCAAGCCAGCGAGAGACCACACCCCACACGGGCAGAAAGGCGAGACGCCCCGCCCGAGGGACCCAGAGACTCCCCGCAACCGGACGGGAAGACCGCCCCCGCCCCACCGGCAACCGGGCCCCCACGAGCCCACCCCCCACCCCCGGAGAGCGCGGCGAGGCCAGCCCCCGGCCACCCCACCCAAACCGGCCGCCGCAGGACCACCCAGGCACAGGGCCACGGGAACCACCCACCCCACCCGCAGGGACCCCAACGATGGAGATGGAACAACCAGCAACCGCCCCGCCGAGCCCCCCCCCTGAGGGAGGGGAAAATTAAAAAATAATATTAATAAAATATATTAAAAAATAAATAAATAAATAAATAAATAAATAAATTAATTAAAAAAAAAAAGAATTAAAAGAAGATCACAGACATGCTGACAAACAAGGTCACTACCCCAGCAACTGGCCGACTCGCAGCACCTCGGAATACCTTGCAGCACCAAGCTACCACAATAGACGCAGGGACTAGGCCCAACAGGCCCCAACCAAGACGGGCACCCGGAAGGGATGGACAGCGGGACCCAGGAGCTCCAGACACGCAGTTCGGATGCAGTAGCCTGTGGCGTCGACCCCCGTCTGACAGGCAGGCCCAGAGCGTACCCCCAGAAATATACATACATACATACATATATACATACACATACACACATACACGTATACATACCCACACATACACATATATACATATACATACACATATGTACACATACACATATATAAACATACATACATACACACACATATACATACATATACACAGTTCGTCAGCCCCGACAGCCATCACGCGCGCGCGCTGCCATCAGTCACAACATCAGCCACACCCCTGCACCAGACCCAGCAGCCACGGGCGCCCACACCACAAACAAACGGCAGCAGAAACAGCAGCCGCAATAACCCCAGACAGCCTGCACCAGCCAATCAAATCAAAGCGATCAAAAAAAAACTGCGACCAGCAACCACACGCCACCAGGGCCACGGAGACCAGCCGGCGCCAGCTCGCCGGTCAGCCCGAACGCCAACACGCAAACAAGAGACACCAACAACCCCCCCAACCAGAAGGCCCCCCACCCCAACCCAAACCCGCACAAACACACCACCGCCCAAACAACCGAGACACAGCATCCAGACCAGACACGGGGGCTGCGCCGCCACCACACCAAGTCACCAACAGAGACCCCACAGCGCAAGGTCGGGCCACACGGGCACGGACCCCATCCAACAGGAAGCGAGACCCGCGCGACGCCACACACAAATAAATAATAAGATTAAAAAATAAATAAAAAAAAAAAAATAAAAATAAAAAAATAAATAAAATAAAAAAATAAATAAAATAAAATAAAATAAAATAAAAAATAAAATTTAAAAAAAAATAAAATAAAATAAAAATAAGTAAATAATAAAAATAAAAATAATAAATACATTAAAAATAAAAAAATAAATATATAACAATAATAAATGAATAAAAGCCTGGCAGGCCACCAGACCGCAGTCCCCGCCGGCCGACGAGGCAATGAGGGGTGCGCCGAACCCCAAACCCCCCATGCATGTGTACAAGGCCCCCAGAGTGTCTACTGTGTAGTTAAAATTAGGAGGTCAGCCGTTACAGCCGACCTCCAGTCCCTATTGATGTGTGTACTGTAGCGTGAGTGAGATATGTATGCTTGTGGGAACTAATAATGCGATTAAAATTGGGGGACATCAAGGTCATGGTGGGTCCCAACCAAACCAAGCCCCCCAAATCCTAAGTGTCTAATATGCAGCTAAGATTGAGGGATGGACGAGCAGGGGACAAGACAGGAGGACTGGAGCCCCATTGGAGGCATCCTCAACCCCCCGCCATGCCTCCCCGCAGGACAATCCCCAAAGTCCTATATATGTGTGACTGTGTGCGCTATAAGTAGGAGGAGTAGAGGGCCCGGACATCCCCCCAGTCCACGCGGCCGACAACCAGGAACTACGGCCAGGAGGCCGCCACCCCCCGCCACAGCCCGTGACCCACACCAGACCACTTTAACGTGACGCCACGCGAGCCCCCCCCCCCCGCCAAACAAAGCCAGCCCCCGCCCGCCCCAACCCAACCCTGCAGAGCCCATACCGGCAACCAAACGCAGAGAAACCGCACAGCCCCCACGCCCAATGCAAACACCGCATCCCGGCCATCCACACAGCAACGTGCCCATACGAGTCCCGGCCAGGGGAAGGAGCCCCCCAACGGGGGAAGAAGCCAATGCATCCCGTCCGCCCGCCAGCCCCCAAACCAGCCGGCAAGCCAACGCCAGCCAGCCCCACAACCCCACAAGCGCACAGACACCAGCCACAGTCCCCCAGCCACTCCAACCCAACACAGCGATGCCAACCGCTGGTATCACCGCAGCAACCATCACCACCACCGCCCGTCCGCAGCGCAAACACCCGCGGCCGCCGAAACCAAAACAAAAAAGCGACCGACCCCGTAAACCACAACAACGCACACCCCCGGCTACCACCGAGGCCACCAACCCACCTACCCCAACTCATCCACAGCCAGGCCAATTGAGCCACCGGACATCCACACCCATGCACACACCTACACATTCATATACACATACATACACACATACATATATGCATATACATACACATACACACATATACACACGCATGCATATACATATAAACATACACATCCACACATATATACACATTAATACACCCACACACATATACATAAGCCCACATATACACAAACACATACATACACAACACACACACAAAAATAAACCCTTTAAATAAAATAAAATAAATAAAAATAAATAAGAGGCCTGGTCGCCAACAGTGCCCAACGCCACCAAACCCCGCAGCCCCTCCCGCACGTCCAGGCCCCCCCCGCCCACCACCCACCAGGCATCCCATCCGGCAAAAAGCCATAAGGGCCCAGCCCTGCGCCCACAGCCGGCATGCCACGGCACCTCAGCAGACCCGGCGCCGCGATCAGCAATGCACACCGGGGCAGCGACACATACATATGTACCTACATACATACACACAGATTTCACCATACATATATACAAACGTACACACACCCACATACACGCGTACCCATATATAATTTAACAGAATAAGTTAAATATATTAAATAGATTAAAAAAATAATAATAATAATAATAATAATAATAATAATAATATATATATATATATATACATACACACATACATACATATATATACACATACATACATACATTCATACATACATACATATATACATACATACATATACATACATACACATATATATATATATATATATATATATACACATAAAATAAATTAAAATAAATAAATAAAATTAATAAAAAAATAAGGGCAGAGTAAAACACAGGAGGGGGACTCCCGCAGGGCAGTCGGGCAGCACCGCCGGGGCCCCAACAAGGGAGGCAAGCAGTCCCCCCAACCCGGCACCAGGCAGGCCCGCACAGCCGCAGCGCAGGGCGACCCCGGGCAGACCCCGCCCCGCGCCCCAGGGGAAGGAGGAAGCCCACGGACACCCGGAGCCAGAGGGGCACGAGCCGACCCCCGCCCGACAGCGGCAAGACCCCAGCCCCACGGGCGCAACCCCCCGCCCAACCACCCACGGGAGGGACAGCCCCCCTAACCAACCCAAGGCGGCCGCCCACAGCCCCACCCGCACCCCAACACCCGCCCAGGCACCTCCACCCACCCCCAGCCACCAGACCACCCACGGATCGGCCCGCCAGGCCGATCAAATATCTGGCATTTGCAGAATGTCCTAAAGTGCAGTGTGCGTGTGTCTGTACGTTTAAAAGGCGGGGCCTGTTGCCTAGTGACGTCATCGTGGGTTTTAACAGAGTCGTGTTTGGTAGCTTTAGCCGTTAGCTTTACACCGGATTGTTACCTCTGCTTAGTGATGAGATTGCATGTGCTTCCATGGCTGTCATATCCTCTTGTCAACAAACGGGGTATTGTTTGGATGGCAAGTTTGTCACTTCAATCATTGATTTGTTGTTCAATATTCCCAGTGTACGTGTGTATGTTGTCTGTGTGACGTCACACCTTCCTCTTCGATATCAACCTCATTTTAGTGTGATACTGCTTGTCGCTTTCACCAGTAAAATGATATTCCCTGCATTGAACTTGCTGCACTTATGAGGCTGTCTTGTTGGCGACATAAAACCACATCAAAAGTAGCGTGCCACGTTACATCAAGCTATCGCTAACAGCGCTGTATCAGACCTAAAAGTAATTTGATTACTCGTTACTAGTAAAAGTAACGGCGTTAGTACGAACACTGCTTACTAGTGTTCATTTAATTGGGGGACAGTTTTTAGGAGCTGATTTGAAAGTTTAAAATTGTCAGAATTGTAAGGGAAAGCAATTCAACAGAATACATGTAGTTGTAGTTCAATAACACCAGGGGGCAGCAATGAAAGTATCTGCAGCCTTAATATAGAATCAAGTTCTTGTCATTTTTGCAAGTGAATGTCTAAACATTTGACACAAATGCTGCAGTGTGGGAAGTCTCACCACCACCAAAGTCTACTTCAATCCACCTTGAAAGAGAAAGAAAATAGCTTTGTTAGATGACATGTTGACCAGCAGCATTCAAACTGAAAGCCTTGATTAATCAAACTCATACTTTGGTCAACACATTTAATACTTTCCTCTTATTTCCAACTTCCACATGTGGGGCTTTAAACAAAAAAAAAGTGAAATAAAGGATGATTAAAATACATTTGCTATTAAAACATTTACACTTGGTGGTTGTTGTCAGGCTGAGATGACATGTTTTAGGCTTCCGGAAAATAGTGACTTAGACTAGCATCTTGATTTTTTCACATTGGCTAAACCTGCCTTTACAAAGATGTTAATGCAATACTGGATCTTATGAGACGCTGCAGAAGTACATTAGTGTTTACAACACAATTGATCTTAGTACACAAAGTGATGCAGGAAACATTTCAATATAGTTCTCAGCTAAAGGGCTCGCACTTTTATAAACCAAGATGCAAATTAGTGATCATCTGGGGGTTCATTAGTGCTTGTGGGACATAGTTTCTTTAAAAGGGAGACAGAGTTTAAGAGTTCTAAATAGGCGTTCAAGCACACAAATAAGATCATTCTTTGCACAAGCAACATAAAGATGGCTACAGCTGACAGAATCAATCAGTCTCTTGCACACACTCACCTTTACTTTCCTATCATTTCCCAAAATGAACACACAGTTTGTAGTTTCATGTGCAAGACCCTCTCCTCGGCATGGAAAGAAAGACGCTCCTAAAAACCAACCCTACAAAGTGTACAATGACCTGAGAGTCAACATGAACTTACGGGACTTGGGGCTGAAAGATGGTCATGTGATGCCAAGTGCTAAATGTCGACAAAAGAAGGTTCTGGAGGAAAACATGGCTACTTGACAGCTCAGTTTCAAAACTGGCCGTACTACTTTAGTTGTCGTCGTCTTCATCGTCCTCGCTGACCAGGTAGCCCCGTGCCCCGCTGTAGTGGGGCGGGGAGGTCTTGTTAAAGAAGGGCAGACGGAAGGTGGGTGAGGGCGAGCGCTCCTCGCGGGCTGGACTGCTGCTCGGGCTCTGGCGGGGGCTGATGGCCTGCAGCATGCGACCTTTGCCCTCCTTCAGCATGTGCTTCTGTGGACACACACACACACACACACACACACACACACACACACACACACAGAGACAGAGACAGTGGTCAGTCCTGCCTGCATAGACTATGGTGGTCTTCTCCATCCTCACCAGCGCTCCTTCAGGTCCAAACATCTGCAGGAAGTTGCCAATGAACTCCCTGGATTTCTCCTCCCACTTCTGGATGAGGTCAATGCTCTTCTCCTCCACCTTGAGGACAAACTCTTTGCTCTTCTCCTCAACGTCTCGTACCTTCCTCTTCACCTTGTCCACGCGCTCCTGCAGGTGGTACTTCTTCTCCTGGGAACACACAAAGACTACGTTCACACTGCAGGACAACAGTCTTAGTAGATCACATACAACACACCCACTAATAGAACACACAAAGACTACGTTCACACTGCAGGACAAAGTGACACAAATCACACTTTTTGGAGATCTGATATTTTCTAGCTGACTGTTTACTCTGCAAGAAAAATGTGAACTTATATCAGTGTAAACACACACAGGCCCCAATGTGGTCCCAATGTGGTCCCCAATGTGGTCCCAATGTGGTCCCCAATGTGGTCCCAATGTGGTCCCCAATGTGGCCCCAATGTGGTCCCCAATGTGGCCCCAATGTGGTCCCCAATGTGGTCCCCAATGTGGTCCCCAATGTGGTCCCAATGTGGTCCCCAATGTGGCCCCAATGTGGCCCCAATGTGACCCCAATGTGGTCCCAATGTGGTCCCAATGTGGTTCCAATGTGGTACCCATGTGGCCCCAATGTGACCTCCACATCACTTGCATGCACACTTCCATCAAGTGAAAACAAAGGAAGTTGACCAGGAGGAAGTGGCTACAATTACAAAATAAAATAAATGTTGAACCACCTTAAAATGAGTGTTTCTTTAGGTGAAAGTAAAGTAATATAAAGTATGAATGAATGTATATAGTGTCATATATTTGTCATCTTGTTATGTCTGCTAAGTAGAGGAGCCACGGACATCACATTTATTCTTCAAAACAAATGTGCCACAGCATCAATTGAGTCTTTCAACGATCACTATTTCTTTAGAATGAAAATATATATTCCTATATTACATCAAGCACTATTCTGTCATGTTAAATACAAACAGAGATGTAGTGATGATGAAATATGCTGTAGGAGCCAAATAGAGAGCCATACTTGAATCTATGTGTATTGTATTATTTTGAGTGATTGATGTGTGTATGTCAGTGTGCAGCCTTTGCAGGTGGTGAAAAGTTCCCACTCAGGCCTATAAGGGGCAGGAGCATGCTGGGCGCGTGATTGGCAGTCGGGCACCAGCATACCGTCTTTGAGCTCACCAGGTGAGGTCTACAGACAGGTGACACCTGTCTGTAGACCTCGGCTTTATATAGGCTAACATTTATTTTGTTTCTTGAGTATTCTGTTCCTTGATTTTTGTAAATAATAATAAGGGTTAATGTGGTCAACATATATCAAATAAAAACTAAATAAGATAAGGCTCAGAATGGTTTCTTAACAAAACCTTTCTACATATAAAGTGCTTTTTTTGATTGATTGATTGAAACTTTTATTAGTAGATTGCACAGTACAGTACATATTCCGTACAATTGACCACTAAATGGTAACACCCCAATAAGTTTTTCAACTTGTTTAAGTCGGGGTCCACGTTAATCAACATTAAACTGCCTCAAGTTGTTGCTCAGATTAAATAAAATGACACAACTTTTCTTCTACATATAAAAAGTGCAACATTAAACAGTTTCAAGTCAACTCATCATGCTTAATTTATTACAGCATTTGGGAAGACTGTAGTTTATTTTTATTATGTAAATGTTATATTTGTATCAACATGTGATAGCAGGGACCCTGCCATTCAAAACTAGGCTGCTGCATTACTAATGATTAATGTAACTATAGCTGAAAAAATAGTACAATAGCAATAGGAGAGACTATTCATCCCTGAACACCATGGAGTTCATGTAGGCTTAATGATGCACTTACATTATTATATCAACTATCAGACAGAAACTCTTCATTTAACAAAATGTCCTTTTTTGCTGCTTCAACACAGCTCAATCAACACAGAAAACGTTAAAGTAAAATAACAGACAGACAGGGCTTTGCTGTCCATAAGACAGACAGACGGACGGACGGACGGACAGACGGACATACATCAAGCAAGAATGGGAAAGAATTCCACCTGAGAAGCTTCAAAAATGTGTCTCCTCAGTTCCCAAACCTTTACTGAGTGTTGTTAAAAGGAAAGGCCATGTAACACAGTGGTGAACATGCCCTTTCCCAACTACTTTGGCACGTGTTGCAGCCATGAAATTCTAAGTTAATTATTATTCGCAAAAAGAAAATAAAGTTTATGAGTTTGAACATCAAATATGTTGTCTTTGTAGCATATTCAACTGAATATGGCTTGAAAAGGATTTGCAAATCATTGTATTCCGTTTATATTTACATCTAACACAATTTCCCAACTCATATGGAAACGGGGTTTGTGTATATATGTGTGTGTATATATATATATATATATATATATATATATATATATATATATATATATATATATATATATATAGTGTTTATGTGTTTGTGGTGTACAGACCTTTGATTTTCAACTGTGTTGTTCTTCAAGGTCTATAGAAGTGAAGTTGGTATGGTATGATATGGTGTTGTATGGTGTGGTGTGGGAATGATGTGGTGTGGTATGGTATGGTGTTGTATGGTGTGGTACATTCAGGTCACACACAGATGGGATAGTTTAGACTGCAGTCACAATTGAAAAGATCAGATCCAGGACTACTTCCTGATGTGGTCTGAATCTGATGCCAACAGATGGGATGTGAAGCACTTCAGAGCGTTTAGACTGGCCAAACTAAATCAGGTGTGTGTCACTTGGGTTTTCTCACATTGATGAAGCTGACGTTGAGCTCCTTGGCCGTGTAGCCCCTCTGCAGGTTGCGCCTGACGTACAAGTCGTAGTCGCGGACAATACGTGTGATGATGTCAGAGGTGGAGATGCCTTCTGTCCGCTGGGTGGGAGCAAACATGCCTGTGGAGGACAGCAGATAGTAATTAGTGCAAAGATACTGTAGATACTATTCCCACCACTGCTGATGAGTGGGTCTATTTTCATACAATGATTATAAGGCGCACTAAAGAGGTTATATTATGATGATCTTCTACTTTAAAAGACTTCCTGGTGGTCTACATAACATGTCATGCTCAAAATGTTGCATACATGATGTTTTACACACCATCCTCAAACTGCTTTCTGACTTTCTTTTCAGGATGTGCCATTTTGTGGGAGGTCTTAATTACATGCCTCCACTTTGACACCGTCATCTTTTGTTGTAGCGGTAGGTTTTAGCGCTTCCATAGCGAGTCTACTGACAGATATAAGTTAGAACTCTACGCTACTTTGTGTTAGAAATGGCAAGAGTGCAGGATACATGCTCCACAACACCAAGATAGAGAAAAAGAAGGAGCTTCTCGACTAAGACGTCGGCGCAGACTACAATGGTGAACACATGCACATTTTCAGGACTTACGCAGATCCCAAATACACATCAGCAGGTACCAGAAAGTAAGAAAAGTTGGTTTTGCATAATATTGCGAAACAATGCTAGATAATGTCTGCTAACAGGTGCCATTTTTAAGTCCTTCTACACACACCATTATAATACTGTATGTTGAAGCACAGTACGTCTGACTATGGTAGCCGTAATGCTACGAATGCCATTAATAATAAGCAGCTTCATAGCTCACCAAAGTCGTATTTAAACATTTTGACAGATGTTTTTAAGCAGCATGAGTAATGTTCTATATTCTCTATGAAACATCAAAGTGTTGCTTGCTACTTGCTCGCGTCATTTATTGAACAAGCGTCAACCTGCAGTCCACACGTATCTCTTATTTGTGACTGCCATCCAGTGCGCCTTATAGTCCGACAAATATGGTAGGTGTGTTTATGCACTGGGTGTGTGTGTCTTTATTGACATAGCAATCCTCAGCTAGCATGTCCCCTAGAAGCAGAGTCAACTAGAAATGCATGCATGTAGATGACCATAATGTACGCCACAGAGCATCCAACAATTGCTTATGATACAGGATTGCTTATTATTTTTATTGGATAGTAGTCTGTTTATTTCAATTGTTAGTTTTATTTCTTTTTCTTTATTACCTCTTGTGTAATTTATTTTTTACCCCATATTTGTTCCCACTACCGCACCTTAAGTTGGAGTCCTTAATCTCGTTATATGCAAATATAATGACAATAAAGTCCATTCTATTCTATTCTTCTATATTGTAGATTGGGGTGTCCAAATCTTTTTCACAAAGGGCCGCATAGTGAAAAATGCAAAAATGCTGGGGCCACTGTGATTTTACATTTGGTTCAAGTCACCCATGAAAACATTTTAGGCAAGCATTCATTTGATGACATTTTTCACAGCAATCATTCTGACACAGTCAAGACGTGTTAGAAGGACAAACACAATTAGTACAACGACAAAAACTATTTCCACCAACCGTTGCAGAGGGAGAAAGAAGCCATTAAATGTTAGTGAAGATCCTAATAAAGCTCACTACAATAATAATAATATTTAGTTTGTTTATTCTAATGTAACAGAAGAGCTGTAATATAAAAATACGTTCATATTTAGTCGATGGAAATGTACGTCACACCCCATGAGTCATCACTCACTACCATGCAAACCTGTTGTTTACCTGTCAATCTTCTCCTTCAATAATGGACAAATATTACAATCTGCTGCTGCACAACACACTACACAGCAGGGAGGCGCTCAGCAACACCTAACAACCACACAACACTAGACAACTACATAACACTAGACAACTACACAACACTAGACAACATGTAACAATGAGACAACACGTAACAACTAGACAACACGTAACAACTAGACAACACTAGACAACTAGACAACACTAGACAACTAGACAACACGTAACAACTAGACAACACGTAACAACTAGACAGCACGTAACAACTAGACAGCACGTAACAACTGGACAACAAAAGGTTGACACTTCGTGGTGGATATGATTTAACACGCTCAACTCAAGTCTTCACAGGAAATCTTGGAGGGCGTTTGAGAACAAGATGTGCAGAGAGGTACCTGTCTCACTCCCCCTCGTTAAGAGAGTTGATATCTTGTGTTTGCTGAAGATGTTCAGAGAGTTACCTGTCTCACTCCCCCTCGTTAAGAGAGTTCAAAGAAAGCCAGTGATCAAAGATGAGCCTTTACACTGTGCAATCATCACAATACATGTTACATTTCATGAATGCTAGTGGAACTATAAGTAGTGTTATTGTCATTTTAGGGATCAAACAGAGTTTGCGTTGTATTTGCTGGGAAATAATCTGAAATGTCTTTTTGAAAGCTGAAGGTGGTTAAGCCCCATCCCACATGAATAGGAAGTAGCCTGCAAACTAAAACACTTTTATTACATTTCTTTTAGAATTACATCGCTGTGGAGTGTGTTTGCATTAGTTAGTTAGCAAGATAACACAATCAATCAAAGTTGACTTATATAGCCCTTAATCAGGAGTGTCTCAAAGGGCTGCACAAGCCACAATGACATCCTGGGCTCAGATCCCACATCAGGGCAAGAAAAAAAGTCAACCCAATGGGCACAACCACAAACCTTGCAGGGGACTTCAGATGTGGGGACCCTCCTGGGTGACCGGTGCAATCAATGTATGCCGTTAATAAAACTTCCCCTTCCAACAGATGGATTATTATCCTATGAAGTGGACCTTTCTTTCATACCATGGTGACTCAAACTACAACAATTATTACTCTTTCTCCTGATCTTCACCAACATTTACCGTATTTTCCGCACTATAAGGCGCACCTAAAAACCACAAATTTTCTCAAAAGCTGACAGTGCGCCTTATAACCCGGTGCGCTTTATATATGGATAAATATTAAGATTCATTTTCATAAAGTTTCGGTCTCGCAACTTCGGTAAACAGCCGCCATCTTTTTTCCCGGTAGAACAGGAAGCGCTTCTTCTTCTACGCAAGCAACCGCCAAGGTAAGCACCCGCCCCCATAGAACAGGAAGCGCTTCTTCTACTGTAAGCAACCACCCGCCCGCGTAGAAGAAGAAAAAGCGCGCGGATATCACCGTACGTTTCATTTCCTTTGTGTGTTTACATCTGTAAAGACCACAAAATGGCTCCTACTAAGCGACAGGTATCCGGTTCATGAAAAGACGCAATCTCTCCATCCGCACACGGATTACTATTTCACAGCAACTGATATTCCTGTGAACCGCACTGTGGATACAACAGGAGCACGTACGGTGAATATTCGCACCACAGGGAATGAGAAGTCATCCTTCACTGTGGTTCTAGCTTGCCATGCTAATGGCCAGAAACTTCCACCCATGGTGATATTCAAAAGGAAGACCTTGCCAAAAGAGACCTTTCCAGCCGGCGTCATCATAAAAGCTAACTCGAAGGGATGGATGAAGAAAAGATGAGCGAGTGGTTAAGGTAAGTTTAAGTTTACGCGAAGAGGCCGGGTGGCTTTTTTCACGCAGCTCTGTCCATGTTGATATACGTATGTTTGTGATTGCACATTTGCGTACATTTTGGGAGTGAACAGAGTTGTTAGAACGCTGGTTTTTAATATATTATTAAAGTTTGACTGACCTATCTGACTGTTTTTTTGACATTCCTTTAGCGCAGTTAGATGCGGCTTACAACACGGGGCGGCTTATAGGTGGACAAAGTTTTGAAATATGCCGTTCATTGAAGGCGCGGCTTATAACCCAGGGCGCCTTATGGTGCGGAAAATACGGTACTTTCTTCCATGTCTCCTGTATGGTAATTCTACTAGTGAGTTAATGTATCTGTCCTATTGACTGTGTAATTCTACTAGTGAGTTAATGTATCTGTCCTATTGACTGTGTAATTCTACTAGTGAGTTAATGTATCTGTCCTATTGACTGTGTCAAAATGATTGCTGTGGAAATATCATTCAAACATTCAAATTAGTGGTGGCCTAAAACTTTTGCACAAGACTGCATATTTGAAGAAGCCTGGGCATCCATTTTGTGATGTAGGTGACAGATTATTAATCGTAGGACCTCGAGAGGGACAAGTGGTAGAAAATGGATGGATGAAAGTTTTCTCGTTACGTTTCACTTTTTGCTCATTCTTTGATCTTTGATCTATCAATTTTACAAATAACTCAACTTTGTTGTAATGTTCTTCTTGTTAAGGTCTGACTTTATTCCCATATTTTCACTGAAGTCTCATACTATTATTACTGCAACAGTATACTTTGTTTTGTTTAGGGAAGTGCCGATTGATCGACCACCAATTGGTGTTGGACAATTTTAGTGAAAAAGAATGTGATCGCCATCGCTCTTATGGCATTTCAATTACAAACACCAATGGCCTCTGGCTGACACTATTTATTTTCACTGCCCTGGCTGACAAGCAGATACCAGCTAATGATGTGTTTCCATACACTGTGTAGAGCCACTCCTCTAAACTAATAATAATGGCCTCCATTACGGCATATAAGCAGCATTTCAAAGTATCTTAAGTATTATTATCACTTGAAGATGAGGCTAAACATGTTACACAGCGAGAAAAAGAATAAGGAACTGGTTTAAATATTGTTAACCTGTCAATAGCACTCACCATAAATAAATGGAAAAGTATAAAGTTATTACATGCAGGGATGGGTACTTTTCAAATTTGAACCGATACTCTACCGATTCCTGGTCCCTGGGAATCGATTCCGGTACTTGACGATACCAACTTCCGGTACTATTGTGTGTGTGTTAATAAAATGGACACTTATTTTTCATTGAAAAATTGAAAAATGAGCCAATTATTATAACTAATGTCCAGTTGTTGTAACTGGTTTCATAATCACACGTATGAGTACCATTTGCAGGTATGACACTTACTGTATTTTTCGGACTATAAGTGGCAGTTTTTTTCATAGTTTGGCCGGGGGTGCGACTTATACTCAGGAGCGACTTATGTGTGAAATGATGAACACATTAGCGTAAAATATCAAATAATATTATTGATCTCATTGACGTAAGAGACTAGACGTATAAGATTTCATGGGATTTAGTGACAGATTGTTTGGTAAACGTATAGCATGTTCTATATGTTATAGTTATTTGAATGACTCTTACCATAATATGTTACGTTAACATACCAGTTGGTTATTTATGCCTCATATAACGTACACTTATTCAGCCTGTTGTTCACTATTCTTTATTTATTTTAAATTGCCTTTCAAATGTCTATTCTTGCTGTTGGCTTTTATCAAATACATTTCCCCAAAAAATGCGATTTATACTCCAGTGCGACTTATATATGTTTTTTTCCTTCTTTATTATGCATTTCCGGCCGGTGCGACTTATACTCCGGAGCGACTTATACTCCGAAAACTACGGTAGTTTAGGGTCTGTTGGCCACTTCATTTTTTGCTGTCTGCTGCTATGTTACTGTAAGTATTGTACTTATTTGACTGTAATGTCAATCTTAGTTGTAGTTTGCATTAATACATTTGAAGGTGTTGTTTAAATTGATAATGCTAATAAGTAGCATGTCAATAGCAAAGCCAATGTATATTAGCATCAAGCTAGCACATGATTTGTGTAAAAGTGGAACCTTACTTTGCTAACATTGGAGCAGTTTTTCAGTCAATTTCTTTGTTGCCATTGAAAATTGCAACATTACCTAGAGGTAGTTGGTGGAGTGATTGCCAGGTGCCAGGTGGAGTGATTGCCAGGTGGCAGGTGCAGAGAGCTCGCTGAGTCAGCAACCAGGCATGACGTCATGCGCAACCCAAGTACCGAAACATGGTATCCTTGAATTTGGAATTCAGTTGGTGCCAAAAAAGTACCGGATTTTGTACCCATCCCTAATTACATGTGATTGATACTGGTATTGGTATCGGTCGATCTCACTCAGAGATGATCCTAGTTTTGTCTATATATTATATTCAGACTTTTAAAAATATATATATTTTATTTAAGATTTCCAAAAATATATTTTGGCCCCATTTTTGCTGTTTTTTCTTTTTGAGTTTTCCCAGATAGACAAAGAAAACAAAAAGTGTTTGGTTACCAGCTTCCTTGATGTGCTTGTAGACGTCGTCACTGCCGGCTGAGGAGTAAGGGATGTCATCATGGGCCACAAAGTCAATCTGCTCAACACAGTGATGTGTTCTTTCAACAAGATGCATGATGGTCTTTAAAGGGCTTTTATTGACTCACGCGATGTTTGGCCAGAAACTCTGGCGACAGCGTCCAGGGGGCGTTGCGCACCACTTCGTCCACGTAGCGACAGTGACAGACAGCGTCGTAGCGCTCGTCTTCGTTCATGACTGTGAAGCCCTTGTACTTGTGTGTCAGGTCATCGCTGCACACTTGGAACAAGATGGGAGAATAAACACAATAAATGATACGATCAGGTTTTCATAGCCAGACACAATCCAATGGGTGTGCCAAGTAAACCACAGACTCTACAATTACCTCCAACTCTGAGGTGTGTATTGGGGAAGATGTACAATTACCTCCAACTATGAGGTGTGTATTGGGGAAGATGTACAATTACCTCCAACTATGAGGTGTGTATTGGGAAAGATGTACAATTACCTCCAACTATGAGGTGTGTATTGGGGAAGAGGCATTTTGCCTGCATTAGAGCCCTGGCGTGTCCTGAGTGGAAAACATCAAAGATTCCATCTGCATACACTCGCACTGGCCGGTCAGCTGAAAAACAAAACATCCACCAAAGACCTCGTATGTGTTCATGGACAAAAGGGAGATGAATGATAAGAGTTGAAGACTCACGTGGTGTTCCCTGTTTGGCCTCCTCCATGTTGACTCTCTGGTATGGCTGAGCATCAGCTGGCACCAGCTCATCGGCGAAAGGTGCAGGGTGCTTCAAGCCCTAATGGAGCCACGTAGAAAGCACAAGAGGAAAGAACAATTGGCAGTAATATGTCATTATGAAGTCATACAAGTCAATGGGCCAACAAGCTAAATGTTCCCAGCAAATAATCAACTCTTTGATCATGCGTAGATCAACAGATGTGTAGCATACAAGTAGACACACACACACCTTGAAAGTGACAACTTACCACAGTACATCTGGCGATTTTCCCAATCTTGGCTGCCACCTCATTGTCTACGTTGGAGACATCTCGTTTCCTCTTTCGGGACGGGAGCGATGGCACGCTGGAGCTCTGCATCTGGGTCAATGGACAAAGACATCTGGTTTATCTCTGCACACACTACAGATGGTCCGCAGCGTGGTCACACACACAAGTGTCTGCTTTCTTCTCCATCCCTGAGATACAACGTCCAGTCACCACTTCCAAAGAGTGTGAAGTGTCCAGCTGCAGCCTGGACCTTTTCCTTCATGACACAATGCCCAATGGCCATTTCTGCAGAGCGTTTCATTGACCGATCGCGTATAGTTTCACAAGGCATAAACTCCTTCCATATTGGCACTTTTACGTTGTTGTAATCTTTTATCATTCAAATCGGGCACATACTTAGACATTTGTTTTGGGCAATTTATTTTAAGCAACTAACTTAAGTCTAAATAAAACATCCAAGTTTTGTCTGTTCATGCCAGTCTGAGCTGGCAGCGTTTATTCAACTTCAGCATATACTGTACACACTTCTTCTGCTTACGAGACTTAGACTTCCTTTTTATTGTCATTCAAATTTGAACTTTACAGTACAGATAAGGATGAAAATTCGTTACATTAGCTCATGGTAGTGCAGGATAAAAAAGCAATAAGGTGCATATATAAATAAATAAATAGGTTACTGTACAGATCAATATATTGCACTTTTTCACATACATCCACGTTTATGGATGTATGTTATATTGTCTTTATATTCCAGCAAGTTAATCCATTTTGGGGGGAGTTGAGGGGATCATTATGATGCGTTCAAGAGTCTTACGGCCTGAGGGAAGAAGCTGTTACAGAACCTGGAGGTTCTGCTTCGGAGGCTGCGGAACCTCTTTCTAGAGTCAAATATGTCAACTATCAGTTACTATGTCAACCTTCAGTGTAATACATACACATATACTGTAAATATATATACACACATATATATAACGTATATGTGTGTATATTTATATAAATGACTGTTTCAACAATGGCAAAACAACATTTGTCTCACATGAGAGACATTAACAAACTCCATTTTCACATGAAGGGAAATGAACAATTTATGCCAGGACTGTAATCCTGAGTACCTTTTATACCAGTGTTAAGTAAGCTGCATCGCCTCCCTCCTCCCTGGGTAGCTTCTTCCATAACAGCCACAATAAAAATGGTAAAAAAAAACAAAACAAGCAAATACAGAGAGAAAGTGTTTTATTGTTTGTGCGATGTCGCCATCTTATGGAGGAGTTTGCTCACTGCAAGTGTCCTTCATTTACAGGTAGTGATTTGTTGTAGCTGAGATAGGCTCCAGCGCCCCCCGCGACCCCAAAAGGGAATAAGCGGTAGAAAATGGATGGATGGATGGATTTGTTTTGAGGATTTTTCAACTGGAGTTCCGTTTGGCTTCCAGCTGTGCATAGCGTATGAATTCTTACCTTACAGTAGAACTAAAAGTGTTTATACCTACTAAAGTGTCCCATGTGTGATGTCTGTAGGAGTGTTTTCATGCATATTTGTACGTGCTATTGTATTGTAATGACTTATTACATAGTTATGAGCTAATATGCTAACATGTTTACAAGTGTCTGTGTTAGTATTATTAACTTACAATGGAACTAATCTTCTATTGTTTTCTTCGTAAATTCACCAAGCTGTCACCGTTGAGTTATTGAGTGTGTTTAGCTGATTGGAGAGCTAGCTTCCGCAGCTAATGGGTCCATGACCATGACTTCTGTTTTATTTGATCAGCTGTTTTACTGCCACGTTACAGACACAGTTTTTTTAAACAATTAAGGTATATAAATAAACATTTACAAAATATTTCATATTGATATATATATATGTGGCTTATAGTCCGGTATGGCTAATACATGGAAAATATTTGTTTTCTTCTAAAAATGTTGTGAGTGCGGCTTATATCCCAGTGCGCTCTATAGTCCTGAAAATACAGTATACATACATATATGCATGCATGCATACATACATACATATATATATATAAATATATATACATAAGCAGTTAAACACATATATATATATATATATATATATATATATATATATATATATATATACCAATATATGTACCAATCTAAGGTAATACGCAAGGACATTAACACATCCGACACATATGTAGGATTAACCGAGGGATAATTCAAAACCAGATGGAACAACCACAAGGCTTCTTTCAGGAACCAAAACCTGCGGAATACCACAGAACTCAGCAAACACATTTGGGACCTCAAAGACAATAATGTTGAATATTCAATAACATGGCAAATTCTTGCATCCAGCACACCTTACAATAGTGGTAATAAAAGATGCAACCTATGCTTGAAAGAGAAACTGTTTATTATTTACCGTCCAGACCTGTCATCCCTCAACAAGCGCAGCGAAATTGTAACAGCATGCCGCCACAGACGGAAACACCTCCTAGGTAACACATGAGCCAATCACCACGCCCCTACGCCAGCCTGTACCCACCCACTCTGTGCCCTATATAAACCATGGTATGTGAATGCTCCCATTAAAATCTCCTGATGATTGAGGGTACCCCCCCTCATGAAACAGGCCTGTAGAGATGAAATAGTCTTGTGATTTTTTTTCCCACACATACATATATTGCGCTCTACTACGGTATCGAGCACTATTTTTTGGATAACCTTATTAAGACATATATATACATACATATACACTTATTATATATCAAGGGCAGAGAGAGAATTGTCCAATGAACATGAAAATGTTATACACAACATTTACATGTCATTATTTTCAACTACCATGGAGCGTCCCTGAAATCATACTTTTGTAATATCAGTAAATGAAACCAGACCAAGCCGCTCAAAAGCTGCCTTAGCCATTTACTGTAGTTTGATGCTAACTGACGTCTGCCTCTGCTTAAAGTTAGGACTGTCAGAGAGATAGATTAGTCATGAAGATGTAATTGGACCAACATTCTTAATCGACTTACAGCAGCTTGCGAACGTTCAGACCCCTACGGACTGGAGATCTTATTTTGAAACTCTGGACGGACGTTAAGAAGTCTGCGTAAACAGGAAGCCCCGCCAGCACAACAACGCCCACTTGTGGCCCCAGTTGGATGATATTGCAAAGAAAGTGAAGTCTGGTTGCCGTCACATGGATATGTGACACATCCACATTAGCTGCTGATTGACTTCAGCTGAGCTTGCTCACATGTCAGTGTCCACAGGCACGGTCCTAACTCCCGTTAAAGACACAAAGGTAATTTACATGTCAGTGTCCACAGGCACGGTCCTAACTCCCGTTAAAGACACAAAGGTCATGTACATGTCAGTGTCAACAGGCACGGTTCTTACTCCTGTTAAAGACACAAAGGTCATTTACATGTCAGTGTCCACAGGCACGGTCCTAACTCCCGCTAAAGACACAAAGGTCATGTACATGTCAGTGTCCACAGGCACGGTCCTAACTCCTGTTAAAGACACAAAGGTCATTTACATGTCAGTGTCCACAGGCCCGGTCCTAACTCCCGCTAAAGACACAAAGGTCATGTACATGTCAGTGTCCACAGGCACGGTCCTAACTCCTGTTAAAGACACAAAGGTCATTTACATGTCAGTGTCCACAGGCCCGGTCCTAACTCCCGTTAAAGACACAAAGGTCATGTACATGTCAGTGTCCACAGGCACGGTCCTAACTCCTGTTAAAGACACAAAGGTCATTTACATGTCAGTGTCCACAGGCCCGGTCCTAACTCCCGCTAAAGACACAAAGGTCATGTACATGTCAGTGTCCACAGGCACGGTCCTAACTCCCGTTAAAGACACAAAGGTCATGTACATGTCAGAGTGTCCACAAGCACGGTCCTAACTCCCGCTAAAGACACAAAGGTCATGTACATGTCAGTGTCCACAGGCACGGTCCTAACTTCCGTTAAAGACACAAAGGTCATGTACATGTCAGTGTCCACAGGCACGGTCCTAACTCCCGTTAAAGACACAAAGGTCATGTACATGTCAGAGTGTCCACAGGCACGGTCCTAACTCTCGTTAAAGACACAAAGGTCATGTACATGTCAGAGTGTCCACAGGCACGGTCCTAACTCCCGTTAAAGGCACAAAGGTCATGTACATGTCAGAGTGTCCACAGGCACGGTCCTAACTCCCGTTAAAGACACAAAGGTCAGGTCCTATGGAGTTTTTCAGGTGACAAAAAGAAGTTGCTAGAACTAACTTAGTGTAGTTTACTAGATGAGTGTTTGTCAATGATGTTCTGTCATGGGTAGAGAAATGAATATGACCTCCCTGTATTGACAACTTGATATCTAGTCATTCCCACTGTGTGAGTTACATTCTGTCCGTGCAACTGACAACTCACTTTTGATTTGCATTCCTGTCACTAACTTCTCTACCTCTGCTAGATCTGTACACACCTGTTCCTCTGACATGTGTGCACTGCTGCCACCTTGCTGCAGGCGTGTGTATACAAACAGTGGACACAAATAATGAGAAATCTCTCAGGGAACTATTTGGGAAACACTGTGATAGATCATCCTCTCTCACTATACAATCTTTGGTTGTTGCACAGAGCACTGAAACAGAGTCCAGCCATAGAAGTTCACATTTACATTTAACATTATTCTCCCATCCCACAATAAACATCATCCGATCCGACCAAAGTCTGCTGTCATCAATCATATGACTCAGTCCTGATTTAGAGACCTCTGAATACTCGCTAAATATGGCGTCACATTTGCCAAGTTGCCAAATCTGATCCCTTCTGCAATGTCTTCTTATCCTCTGGCAGAGCAGGTGCGTATGAGAGGTGAGGAGTTGTAACCACCAGCTCATAGCTCATAACATTTGCTGTTTGCAATCCAGTAATGCTATGTTACTGTACCTTTCATGCCTATTTGACTTTATCACTATGATTCTAAAACGTGTCATAGTTGTCACGTCCATCAATAGTGGTTCACATAGCAGACTTCTTTGCAATGGCCGTAGATGGCATAGACTTGCACCACAACAGTGAAAATAAGACCAAAAGGTTTGCTTGTCTGGCTGAATTGAAAGAAAAGAGTTGTAAACATTGTCAACTACTAACACAGAATCCACAGAGGTGGAGGCTCCATTCCATACATGCTACACACAATACAGCAGGGTTATTAAAGGGTGTGCTTGTTATTTTTAAACATCCAACCGGTCGGACACTGTGGACTTCTTGAACTCACCACTCATGAGAGAAGTTTGCAGCTGTGCTGCTCATAAAAGTGCAGACAATTACAAGGCAGGCGTGCTCAGACGCTCAGCTCTGAAATAACTTTACTGTAAACAAGAGTCACAAATCTGTGCATGTTACATGGCAAGTACATGGATTGAAGATTGAATCGAGGATTGTGTTGAATTGAGAATCGATTCTGAATGGAATCCTCACCCCAGGAATGGGAATGGGATGGAATTGATTCCCACCTCTAATAATACACACTTTTTCCACCTCAGGAACTTTGTCAGGAAATAAGTTCCCCCTGTGCTTCCACCAAAAACTACCCGGGTAGATTTAGTTCTTTAGGAACCTTTCGGAGTTCCTCCTACACTCTTAGAAATAAGGGTTCTAAAAGGGTTCTTCTACAAGGGCTGAGGTTCTAACTGGAACCATTTGCTTCTGAAAAACCCTTTCCCGAAGAAAGGGTTTTTCAAGGGTTCTTGGTAACGCTAATGGTTCCAGTAAGAACCATTTTGATCCAGAGAACCCTTTAAAACCCCTTTTCTGAATAATTGGTTTTAAAAGGGTTCTCACTAACACTAAGGGTTCCAGTAAGAACTATTTTGATCCAGAGAACCGTTTTTGGAAGAAAGAGTTCTTCAGGGATTGTTGAAAGCATGGGTAAGATCCTGTGTCACCAGGGACATACTTCCTGATAACATTTGCCAATAATGGTGCCTATCTTTAAATAAATGTTTTTCTCATTAAAATGTTTTGAATGTTTGTTCAATGTCAACATGATAAATGACCACAATATAATATGAACTAAACTGATCTGTAGAATACAATATGGTTCTTTATAGAACCCTCAGAAGACAAGACGGTTATCGGTGAAAACCTTTGAAAAGGGATGTTTTTAGAACCCCCTGTGTCAGGTCTAGATGAAACCCTTGAAACATGAAAAAGTTCTTTGTGGAACTCCTGTGTGGGTTCTAGATGAAACCCTTGAAACATGAAAGGGTTCTTAGTGGAACTCCCTGCATGGGTTCTAGATGAAACCCTTGACAAACGAAAGGGTTCTTAGTGGAACTCCCTGTGTGGGTTCTAAATGAAACCCTTGAAATACGAAAGGGTTCTTAGTGGAACTCCCTGTGTGGGTTCTAGATGAAACCCTTGAAACATGAAAGGGTTCTTGGTGCAACTCCCTGCGTGGCTTTTTTGTAGAACCTCTCATGGGGGGTTCTGGGTGGAACCTTACACACACAGTTCTAGGTAGAACACTCCAAAAGGGTTCCAGGTGGAACCTTTATAAAAAGGTTCTACCTGGAGCCAAAAAGGGTTCTCCTATGAGGACGAGCAGAAGAACCTTATATGGTTCTACTTAGCACTTTTATTTCTAAGAGTGTAGCTCGGTGGGACTTTTCCAAGCGACCAGGAACATTTTGGGGGGCGTCAATCACTGATTGGTTGAACACAGTGGGGGGCCTTCCTAAAACTTCCCTTTCAAACCCACGACCTCCATTGAAATATACGCAGAAACTTATTCATTTCTTGTGTATTTTCTAGGACAACTACCGGTAAGAGAAAGAGAAGAAAAGAAAGTTTCAAAATGCAGGAACTTTTGTGTGGCATCTTTGTGCTGAAGAGCACTGATCAGTGGAACTACTCAGTCGTAGTCTTTAAACTCTACACAGTTTATTATTTGTCCAAACTTCATTTCAATACGCCAATGTAGGAGAAGTGGATGGACTCTTTCAAAGGTGCATACGAAGGTGCATGAAGCGGCGACCTCAGCTGCTTACTACTCGGACTTCGTTGGATAAATGTGGAAATAAAGGAGGCAGCACACGAGGTAAATAACATCAAATATTAACTATTTACCTTATTACATGTTGTACAAGTAGTGAGTGACACTCCATTTGTGTCGTTATTTGCCTCAATATGAGTGAACAGAATGCTACTGCTAACAAGCTAATGCTAAGGGCAATGTGTTTGTAGTGTCGGGGTGAGATAAACACTGACATTTATTATTGATATATTGTTATTTACAGATAAACACTGACATTTATTATTGATATATTGTTATTTACAGATGAACACTGACATTTATTATTGATATATTGTTATTTACAGATAAACACATTTATTATTGATATATTGTTATTTACAGATAAACACTGACCTTTATTATTGATATATTGTTATTTACAGATAAACACATTTATTATTGATATATTGTTATTTACAGATGAACACAGACATTTATTATTGATATATTGTTATTTACAGATGAACACTGACATTTATTATTGATATATTGTTATTTACAGATAAACACATTTATTATTGATATATTGTTATTTACAGATAAACACTGACCTTTATTATTGATATATTGTTATTTACAGATAAACACATTTATTATTGATATATTGTTATTTACAGATAAACACTGACCTTTATTATTGATATATTGTTATTTACAGATAAACACTGACATTTATTATTGATATATTGTTATTTACAGATAAACACTGACATTTATTATTGATATATTGTTATTTACAGATAAACACTGACCTTTATTATTGATATATTGTTATTTACAGATAAACACATTTATTATTGATATATTGTTATTTACAGATAAACACTGACCTTTATTATTGATATATTGTTATTTACAGATAAACACTGACATTTATTATTGATATAATGTCATTTACAGATAAACACTGACATTTATTATTGATATATTGTTATTTACAGATAAACATTTATTATTGATATATTGTTATTTACAGATAAACACATTTATTATTGATATATTGTTATTTACAGATAAACACTGACATTTATTATTGATATATTGTTATTTACAGATAAACACTGACATTTATTATTGATATATTGTTATTTACAGATAAACACTGACCTTTATTATTGATATATTGTTATTTACAGATAAACACTGACCTTTATTATTGATATATTGTTATTTACAGATAAACACTGACATTTATTATTGATATATTGTTATTTACAGATGAACACAGACATTTATTATTGATATATTGTTATTTACAGATGAACACTGACATTTATTATTGATATATTGTTATTTACAGATAAACACATTTATTATTGATATATTGTTATTTACAGATAAACACTGACATTTATTATTGATATATTGTTATTTACAGATAAACACTGACCTTTATTATTGATATATTGTTATTTACAGATAAACACTGACATTTATTATTGATATATTGTTATTTACAGATAAACACTGACATTTATTATTGATATATTGTTATTTACAGATAAACACTGACCTTTATTATTGATATATTGTTATTTACAGCTAAACACTGACTTTTATTATTGATATATTGTTATTTACAGATAAACACATTTATTATTGATATATTGTTATTTACAGATAAACACTGACATTTATTATTGATATAATGTCATTTACAGATAAACACTGACATTTATTATTGATATATTGTTATTTACAGATAAACACATTTATTATTGGTATATTGTTATTTACAGATAAACACATTTATTATTGATATATTGTTATTTACAGATAAACACTGACATTTATTATTGATATATTGTTATTTACAGATAAACACATTTATTATTGATATATTGTTATTTACAGATAAACACATTTATTATTGATATATTGTTATTTACAGATAAACACTGACATTTATTATTGATATATTGTTATTTACAGATAAACACTGACCTTTATTATTGATATATTGTTATTTACAGATGAACACTGACATTTATTATTGATATATTGTTATTTACAGATAAACACTGACATTTATTATTGATATATTGTTATTTACAGATAAACACTGACTTTTATTATTGATATATTGTTATTTACAGATAAACACATTTATTATTGATATATTGTTATTTACAGATAAACACTGACATGTATTATTGATATATTGTTATTTACAGATAAACACATTTATTATTGATATATTGTTATTTACAGATAAACCCTGACATTTATTATTGATATATTGTTATTTACAGATAAACCCTGACAATTATTATTGATATATTGTTATTTAAAGATAAACACATGTATTATTTATATATTGTCATTTACAGATAAACCCTGACATGTATTATTGATATATTGTTATTTACAGCTGAAATGGACCAAAAGGAACACAACATGAATTCATCATTTACTGAGAGGACGTCTTTCTGACTGTTGGACATTGCAGGCAAAAACTTGACTTTTTATGAACAATTCGGTACACTTTATTGTATAAATAATATCATTTTATATATTATTGCTTTGTATTACAATTACTTACTTTTTAGTCAAATAAGTGTGACCTAATAATGTCTGTTTATTACCATTGTATCAGTGTAGAAATATAGAAAACCGCTCCTCCATACGTCATCAGCCTGATTTTTATAAACTACCTGACCTGTGAAATGCAGTGGAAACACAAACTACACACTTCTACGGGAACCAAATGTTCCTAAACTTTTGGTGGAAAATGGGCCTAATAATATAATATTTGTTGAATACGCAGATATTAAAACATATGCAATTTCATACATTACTTGTTTTTTTTCCAGTCAAAATGGAAATAATGAATACATTTAGTAAAAAAGATGAGGTAGATTATTTCCAGGCTTTCAAGGGCCGCATTAAAAGATGTGGCAGGACATATCCAGCCCCTTTAAGACCAGTATTAGTGTCTATAGTTGTAATGCAATTCAAATAATGCAACACATCATTAGGTCAATCTGTAACTTGGAGAAGGACTAGGACTAAACATATTCTGCTTCTTCATACTCATTCTGGGAATTAAAAACATATATTGTCCTATTTGACACAGACAAAAGAGAAATACTCCACAACTTTCCAGCTTGAGAACATGAAGAAGATGATCTTGTGAAAGTGTGTGATATTTAGTGCATGATGGAATGTAGCATAAAGAAAGTGTGTGATATTTAGTGCATGATGGAATGTAGCATACAGAAAGTGTGATATTTAGTGCATGATGGAATGTAGCAGACAGAAAGTGTGATATTTAGTGCATGATGGAATGTAGCATACAGAAAGTGTGATATTTAGTGCATGATGGAATGTAGGATACAGAAAGTGTGATATTTAGTGCATGATGGAATGTAGGATACAGAAAGTGTGATATTTAGTGCATGATGGAATGTAGCATACAGAAAGTGTGATATTTAGTGCATGATGGAATGTAGCAGACAGAAAGTGTGATATTTAGTGCATGATGGAATGTAGCAGACAGAAAGTGTGATATTTAGTGCATGATGGAATGTAGCAGACAGAAAGTGTGATATTTAGTGCATGATGGAATGTAGGATACAGAAAGTGTGATATTTAGTGCATGATGGAATGTAGCAGACAGAAAGTGTGATATTTAGTGCATGATGGAATGTAGCAGACAGAAAGTGTGATATTTAGTGCATGATGGAATGTAGCAGACAGAAAGTGTGATATTTAGTGCATGATGGAATGTAGGATACAGAAAGTGTGATATTTAGTGCATGATGGAATGTAGCATACAGAAAGTGTGTGATATTTAGTGCATGATGGAATGTAGCATAAAGAAAGTGTGTGATATTTAGTGCATGATGGAATGTAGCATACAGAAAGTGTGATATTTAGTGCATGATGGAATGTAGCAGACAGAAAGTGTGATATTTAGTGCATGATGGAATGTAGCATACAGAAAGTGTGATATTTAGTGCATGATGGAATGTAGGATACAGAAAGTGTGATATTTAGTGCATGATGGAATGTAGGATACAGAAAGTGTGATATTTAGTGCATGATGGAATGTAGCATACAGAAAGTGTGATATTTAGTGCATGATGGAATGTAGCAGACAGAAAGTGTGATATTTAGTGCATGATGGAATGTAGCAGACAGAAAGTGTGATATTTAGTGCATGATGGAATGTAGCAGACAGAAAGTGTGATATTTAGTGCATGATGGAATGTAGGATACAGAAAGTGTGATATTTAGTGCATGATGGAATGTAGCAGACAGAAAGTGTGATATTTAGTGCATGATGGAATGTAGCAGACAGAAAGTGTGATATTTAGTGCATGATGGAATGTAGCAGACAGAAAGTGTGATATTTAGTGCATGATGGAATGTAGGATACAGAAAGTGTGATATTTAGTGCATGATGGAATGTAGCATACAGAAAGTGTGATATTTAGTGCATGGAATGTAGCAGACAGAAAGTGTGATATTTAGTGCATGATGGAATGTAGCAGACAGAAAGTGTGATATTTAGTGCATGATGGAATGTAGGATACAGAAAGTGTGATATTTAGTGCATGATGGAATGTAGCATACAGAAAGTGTGATATTTAGTGCATGATGGAATGTAGCAGACAGAAAGTGTGATATTTAGTGCATGATGGAATGTAGGATACAGAAAGTGTGATATTTAGTGCATGATGGAATGTAGCAGACAGAAAGTGTGATATTTAGTGCATGATGGAATGTAGCATACAGAAAGTGTGATATTTAGTGCATGATGGAATGTAGCAGACAGAAAGTGTGATATTTAGTGCATGATGGAATGTAGCAGACAGAAAGTGTGATATTTAGTGCATGATGGAATGTAGCAGACAGAAAGTGTGATATTTAGTGCATGATGGAATGTAGCATACAGAAAGTGTGATATTTAGTGCATGATGGAATGTAGCAGACAGAAAGTGTGATATTTAGTGCATGATGGAATGTAGCATACAGAAAGTGTGATATTTAGTGCATGATGGAATGTAGCATACAGAAAGTGTGATATTTAGTGCATGATGGAATGTAGCATACAGAAAGTGTGTCATATTAGTGTATGATTGAATGTAGCATACAGAAAGTGTGATATTTAGTGCATGATGGAATGTAGCATACAGAAAGTGTGTCATATTTAGTGCATGATGGAATGTAGCATACAGAAAGTGTGCTATTTAGTGCATGATGGAATGTAGCATACAGAAAGTGTGTCATATTAGTGTATGATTGAATGTAGCAGACAGAAAGTGTGATATTTAGTGCATGATGAAATGTAGCATACAGAAAGTGTGATATTTAGTGCATGATGGAATGTAGCATACAGAAAGTGTGTGATATTTAGTGCATGATGGAATGTAGCATACAGAAAGTGTGATATTTAGTGCATGATGGAATGTAGCATACAGAAAGTGTGTGATATTTAGTGCATGATGGAATGTAGCAGACAGAAAGTGTGATATTTAGTGCATGATGGAATGTAGCAGACAGAAAGTGTGATATTTAGTGCATGATGGAATGTAGCAGACAGAAAGTGTGATATTTAGTGCATGATGGAATGTAGCAGACAGAAAGTGTGATATTTAGTGCATGATGGAATGTAGCATACAGAAAGTGTGATATTTAGTGCATGATGGAATGTAGCATACAGAAAGTGTGTGATATTTAGTGCATGATGGAATGTAGCATACAGAAAGTGTGTCATATTAGTGTATGATTGAATGTAGCATACAGAAAGTGTGTGATATTTAGTGCATGATGGAATGTAGCAGACAGAAAGTGTGATATTTAGTGCATGATGGAATGTAGCATACAGAATGTTTCTATGACGTCACTGGAGGACACACAAGGCCTCATTTGCCTTCCGCTGGAATGACAAAGTGAACTTTTATGGCACTCACTCAACTATATGGCACTTTTATACACACCTATATGCCAATGACATGTTATAAAGCGCAGTGATTGAAAAGAAGAAGTCTATCAGGTGCAGTTAGTGACTAAGACAAGTGCAGTTAGACAAGTGACACTGGTTGAGCAACTTTGAGCTTTACAACAAGACGCTAACTTGTCTTCTTATTCACCTTATTGTTTACTCACTTTATTGTTTACTCACTTTTGTCCGATGTGCGGCTTTTCCCCAGCGGTTGTTGTCTTCCTGCCTGTTAGCGCCGAGCTAGCGCAGCTTTGGCTAAGCTAACTCCCAGTCTACTGCTGCTAGCTGGCTTAGCTGCCGAAGCTAACTAGCTAGTTAAGGTGAAGGCTGCACACAGCAGAGAAGTGTCAGCAGTGGAAGGCTGCACATAGCAGAGACGTGACAGATTGAACTACAACCACTCCTCAACTACACAAGTGCAACATTGAAGTATGCGGAAGTGATTTGCTAGAAACTACATTTCCGGGTTTGTTGTGGGCAGTGCTGCCACCTGCTGGAGTAAAGCTGGAATAACACAATTGTTGTGGGCAGTGCTGCCACCTGCTGGAGTAAAGATGGAATAACACAATTGTTGTGGGCAGTGCTGCTACCTGCTGGAGTAAGTCTAGAGTAACACAATTGGCTGCCGTCAATGTGATGTTATGAGCTAGGGATAAAGTACTACACTACCCAGCATGCAACAGTAGTGACGAGCATGCGCAGTAGCCCCGGGAAGATTGTTGAATGTCGCCATGCCCATACACATCTTCTAAGGGGAGCACCAGTAGCGCTGCTGACGAGACGCCGGGGCCGCCATCTTGGAGTGGTGATCCGCTCCACTCAGTGCAATTCATTTGGCAGGAGCAATGAACTGTCAGCGCATTTAATTCATCTTACCTCACTGAATACCACTGATTTTCACACGTTTTTGTTGTCATACGCGTAGCTATGATAAAGGACACATGTTTTATCATTCATAGTTTGCTTAACAGTAATATAATACTCTTATATGCTATAAGTGACCAGACGTCCCAGATCAAAACTGGGCAGAGGTGGGTAGAGTAGCCAGAAATTGTACTCAAGTAAGAGTACTGTTACTTTAGAGATTTATTACTCAAGAAAAAGTAAGGAGTAGTCACCCAAATATTTACTTGAGTAAAAGTAAAAAGTATGTTGTGAAAAAACTACTCAAGTACTGAGTAACTGATGAGTAACATACACACTCATATATATATATATATATATATATATATATATATATATATATATATATATATATATATATATATATATATATATATATATATATATATATATATATATATATACATACATATATATATATACATACATATACATTGATATATACAGTATATAATTTATATGTATTTATTTTGGTGTTTTTGTTTACATGTTAAAGGTGTTTTAATGAATATACATTCATGTTTAACATATAGATTCCTTTCTTTCATGAAGACTAGAATATAAGTTGGTGTATTACCTGATTCTGATGACTTGCGTTGATTGTAATCAGACAGTAGTGATGATAACGTCCACGTTTTCAAATGGAGGAGAAGAAAAGTTCCTCCTTTCTGTCTAATACCACATGAAAGTGGTGAGTTTTTGGCATCTTATTTGTCCAGCTTCCATATTCGTTTTTATACACTTTACAAGAAATATATTGGCGTCAAACTCCGTAGCTTGCTAGCTTGTTTGCGCTGGCTTTCGGAGACTCTTGTTTTGAAAGCGCAGGCGCGATGGAGCGGCACTTTTATTGTGAAGACAGGAACGTCCTCATGTGCGGTCAGTCTTTAGGCTTTTGACGGGATGTACGGTTGAAATAAAACAAGTATATTTTTTCCTTCACACTTTTGATTGATTGATTGGAACTTTTATTAGTAGATTGCACAGTACAGTACACATTCCGTACAATTGACCACTAAATGGTAATACCCCCATAAGTTTTTCAACTTGTTTAAGTCAGGTCATGTGACCACCTGGCTCTGTTTGATTGGTCCAACGTCACCAGTGACTGCATCTGATTGGTGGAACGAAGTGAAACGTCACCAGTAAGGCAGGCACTTTGAAGGTCTGTCTGACAGACCAAAACAAACAAAGCGTGCATTAACAGATCGATAAAAATTAGTAGCGAGTAGCGAGCTGAATGTAGATAAAAGTAGCGGAGTAAAAGTAGCGTTCCTTCTCTATAAATATACTTAAGTAAAAGTAAAAGTATGTTGCATTAAAACTACTCTTAGAAGTACAATTCATCCCAAAAGTTACTCAAGTAGATGTAACGGAGTAAATGTAGCGCGTTACTACCCACCTCTGAAACTGGGAATATAATCCCAGAGAAGGGTCAGCTATTTTTAAGTTGAAGAAACAATATGATTAGGTTATATATACATGCGTATATCCTTCATAAACAATGTATGAATACATTAGATATCTATATATATATATATCTTATATACTGTACCTCTGTTGCTGCAGCAGCAGAGAGTTTATTCTGTCTTGACACTTTGTATTGACATTTTCTATTACATTCTTCCCTTAAGTGATCATGTCTACACTGATAGGGAGGTGTTTAGGGCACGTCCGACCGGTAGGAGGCCACCGGGGAAGACCCAGGACACGTTGGGAAGACTATGTCTTCCAGCTGGCCTGGGAATGCCTCGGGATCCTCCGGGAAGAGCTGGACGAAGTGGCTGGGGAGAGGAAAGTCTGGGCTTCTCTGCTTAGGCTGCTGCTCCCGCGACCCGACCTCGGATAAGCGGAAGACGATGGATGGATGATGGATGGATGGATGGATGGATTAGTTGTTGGTTGTTAATTGTTAAGTACTTGAACTAAAGTGGGCACATCTCTCGCTGAAGGAACACAATCCGTTTATTCCACCTTTGACATTACTGAAGTTAGCTTAGCAGGTTTTTCTTTATTTTTCTCAACACGTTGCAGCGTCTCTAAAAAACGATACTCCTGGAGGAGGCCCACCTCGTGTTTTGAGCAAAAGAAAACCTGACATAAATGAATGCTAAAGCAGTGTTTTTCAACGTTTTTGAGCCAAGGCACTTTTTATTTTTAATTGAAACAATGTGGAGGCACATCATCAGCAGAAAACATAAAAAAATTAACTTTTTTGCTGTTTTCCTGTGTGTAGTGTTTTTCTTCTTGTCTCGCGCTCTTATTTTGGTGGCTTTTCCTGTTTTGTTGGTATTTTCCTGTAGCAGTTTAATGTCTTCCTTTGAGCGATATTTCCCGCATCTACGTCATTTTAACAATCAAGAATATTTCACTTGTTTTTATCCTTCTTTGTGGGGACATTGTTGATTGTCATGTCATGTTCGCATGTACATTGTCTTTGCTCCTCAGTAAGTCTTTGCTGTCGTCCAGCATTCTGTTTTTGTTTACTTTGCAACCAGTTCAGTTTTAGTTTCATTTTGCATAGCCTTCCCTAAGCTTCAATGCCTTTTCTTAGCAGCACCCACTTTTTGTTTATTTTTGGTCTAAGCATTAGACACCTTTTTGCCTGCACGATGCCTCCCACATATTGTGATCACGACAAGCCATGTTCCGACATCTACAAAGCAATTAGGTACCTGCTGCCACCTACTGATATGGAAAAGTATTACACGGTTACTCTGCCGAGCTCTAGACAGCACCGACACTCAACAACAACACATCATTTACAGACTATAATTACTGCTTTGCAAATAATATTTTTAACCCAAATAGGTTAAATTAGATCATCTCTCACAGCACACCAGACTGTATCTCATGACACACTAGTGTGCCGCAGCACATTGGTTGAAAAACACTGTGCTAAAGAACCCAACAAATATGGATCAAAAACTAAATGTGTTTTTCTTATATTTTTAGATGTCAGGCTTGTCTCTGCATAGACGTGAGATCAAGCCTGTCATTTGTGAGAAACCCCATGTTTGTCTTCTGCACAGCACAATTACAGGTACTGATGTTGACCACCTGGCAGAACACCTGGAGACGTCTTCTTTCATTCCCCTGCTCCTTGATTGCAGCCTTGCTTGCTGGTGTTCAAGTGGAACTTACTAGCAAACATGAAAATGGGCAGACGATGAACACAGGACTTATGTATTAATGACTAGGAATGAGAGACTATGGTGGCCTTATGTGGTCATGTCACCAACCTCCGAGCCGCACATTGATTGATTGATTGAGACTTTTATTAGTAGATTGCACAGTGAAGTACATATTCCGTACAATTGACCACTAAATGGTAACACCCCAATAAGTTTTTACACTTGTTTAAGTCGGGGTCCACGTTAATCAATTCTTGGTACAAATATATACTATCATCATAATACAGTCATCACACAAGTCCATCATCAGAGTATATACATTGAATTATTGACATTATTTACAATCCGGGGGTTGGGAGTTGGGGGGGGGGGGGGCGGGGGGGGGGGGTGCTGGTTGGGTTGATATCAACATTTCAGTCATCAACAATTGCATCATCAGAGAAATGGACATTGAAACAGTGTAGGTGTGACTTGGTAGGATATGTACAGTGAGCAGAGAACATAGTGAGTTCAGAAAGCATAAGAACAAGTATATACATTAAAGCATAAGAACAGACATTCCTTCTTTAGGACCTAAACAGCAGTTGGCTCTGCTTCCCCTCTATTTTCTCACCATCTGTTTTGGTACAGGGGTTCATTTTTGACCTTCTGGGACATGTTTTGTCACACATATTTGACATACTTGAGCCATGAGACAAAATGGAACACATTTGAAATAGGCCTGGGTGATATGGCTTTTTATTAATATCTCCATATGTTTAGTCCATGTCAACATACACCATATATATGTGGATATGTTTAGTCCATGTCACCATACACCATATATATGTGGATATGTTTAGTCCATGTCACCATACACCATATATATGTGGATATGTTTAGTCCATGTCACCATACATCATATATATGTGGATATGTTTAGTCCATGTCACCATACACCATATATATGTGGATATGTTTAGTCCATGTCACCATACACCATATATATGTGGATATGTTTAGTCCATGTCACCATACACCATATATATGTGGATATGTTTAGTCCATGTCATGATACATCATATATATGTGGATATTTAGCCTTAGCCTTGAATGAACACTTGATGCATATAATGAGAGCAGTATGATGATTCTATGTGTCTACATTAAAACATTCTTCTTCATACTGCATTAATATATGCTACTTTTAAACTTTCATGCAGAGAGGGAAATCACAAGTAAAAGTGTATTTATTAAAGAGTTATTAAGCAGTGGCACAAACATTCATGTCATTTCCAAACAGAAAGTGCAAGATTGTCAGAGACATTTTAAAACAAGCTATTAGTGCACTTTTGTGCATGATGTCACTAAGATGACATATCAAAACAACACTAAATTAAAGTGCACTTTTTGTACAGAACGCCACTACAATAGTTAAAAATAAAGTGCACTTTTGTGCATGATGTCACACAAGATATTTCAATAAGTGTCAAATAAAAATGAGCTGCATAATAGGAAATCAAATAGTGTATGTCCTTCACTGTGTGGTAGGTTCCTGCGGACGTTATCTCCTTCTGTTGTTGACTATTTGTTTCATACGGTGTTGATGTGGAAATGGTTGCCTAGGCATTTTGTGGGTGTGGCACTGAACGGAGATGTTGACATGCGGAGTTTCAAGCACTCTTCATTCTCTAGCGGGTGACTTTTCAAATGATGCTACACATTAGCATTCATGCTACTTTTTGTAGCAACGCTTTAGCCGCATACTTGACATATTACGGTTGTCTGTTCGACATCTTCCCGCTTGAAGCCAAACCAGTGCCAGACGATGGACCCCCTGCTGTTTTTCTTGAGAATTAATTATTCCTTCATTTGTAACCAGATTTGCACCTTCTCTCTCTCGTATTATCACTCGCACCACAGCTAATGTTACCCATGCTGCTACCTGTCTGCTCCGCGAGGGTGTATACGTATGTGACGTATGTAAGAAGGTGCGCTTGTTTTATGTCTCTGTGAGAAGGAGAGACAAGAAAGAGTGTGTGTAGTGTAATGCCTGCAGCTAAAAGCAACTGTGTGAGAACGTATACTCCAATATCACCATATAGTCATTTTCTATATCGCACAGACACAAATAAAAACCCGCGATATATCGCGTATATTCCATATATCGCCCAGCCCTAATTTGAAGCAAAAATGTAGCAGTTCTAACCAATGCCTGCACCTTAAATATCTTATTGACTTTAGGACAACTGACATGTTGTGTGCTTGCAGGTGTCAGCGCTGCAGATGCATGAGGGGAGGAGCTCAGTGGAGACTCTTCATACAGGTATTTATGAACAGGTATGATGTGAGGCAGGTGAGACAAGAGCAGCACTGCAGGGGTGATGCAGCAGCAGCAGGTGAGCGTGACTCTTTTTGCTGTACAAAGTAGGGTGGTTGAATGTGTCTCGCTGTCATGAACAAAACAACAATGTCATTAACAATCAATAACGTATTGTGACAACCAACCACATCTCAGGGATGGTTGTTGCAGTCTTATTGAAATGGGAAAAACCTTTTTTAAAGGTAAGTTTATTTGCGTTGACAACTGACATTGACATCCAGGGGCCTAGATCTTCCTGCACATAGCAGACAGGAGTAAAAGAATCAAAGTATGCATTGGACTACAGCCCTGTACTTGATCAAAAAAAGATGTGTGGAGTAATAACAAGGATTATTCGTCAGTCGAGTTCCCAAACATGTTGAACAATGGTGTGCTCCTGACGTCATTTTACACCACAACACTTGTAAAAGCATGGAGGTCTACAACGTCTTTGTGTGTGTCTGGGTCTAGGACTTTGGTATCAAGACCCTCCCGGGTAAATATGCATTGTTTTTGCTCGGGTAAGTTTGCATTTCAGGATTTAACCTTGCGTCTACTGCCATGTTTGTTGTTGTTGTTGTTGTCGCACGCACCGTTTACCTACACGTGATTTTCCCCGTCTTTATCAAAATATAACTATAGATGTCAACATTGTGTACGTGCTGAAAGATTCATTTATGATTGTTTATCAAAATATAACTATAGATGTCAACATTGTGTATGTGCTGAAATATTTATTTGTGATTGTTTATCAAAATATAACTAAAGATGTCAACATTGTGTACGTGCTGAAATATTAATTTATGATTGTTTATCAAAATATAACTATAGATGTCAACATTGTGTACGTGCTGAAAGATTTATTTGTGATTGTTTATCAAAATATAACTATAGATGTCAACATTGTGTACGTGCTGAAAGATTCATTTATGATTGTTTATCAAAATATAACTATAGATGTCAACATTGTGTACGTGCTGAAAGATTCATTTATGATTGTTTATCAAAATATAACTATAGATGTCAACATTGTGTACGTGCTGAAAGATTCATTTATGATTGTTTATCAAAATATAACTATAGATGTCAACATCGTGTATGTGCTGAAAGATTCATTTATGATTGTTTATCAAAATAGAACTATAGATGTCAACATTGTGTACGTGCTGAAAGATTCATTTATGAATGTTTATCAAAATATAACTATAGATGTCAACATTGTGTACGTGCTGAAAGATTTATTTGTGATTGTTTATCAAAATATAACTATAGATGTCAACATTGTGTACGTGCTGAAAGATTCATTTGTGATTGTTTATCAAAATATAACTATAGATGTCAACATTGTGTACGTGCTGAAAGATTAATTTATGATTGTTTATCAAAATATAGATGTCAACATTGTGTACGTGCTGAAAGATTCATTTATGATTGTTTATCAAAATATAACTATGGATGTCAACATTGTGTACGTGCTGAAAGATTCATTTATGATTGTTTATCAAAATATAACTATAGATGTCAACATTGTGTACGTGCTGAAAGATTCATTTATGATTGTTTATCAAAATATAACTATAGATGTCAACATTGTGTACGTGCTGAAAGATTCATTTATGATTGTTTATCAAAATATAACTATAGATGTCAACATTGTGTATGTGCTGAAAGATTCATTTATGATTGTTTATCAAAATATAACTAAATGTCAACATTGTGTATGTGCTGAAAGATTCATTTATGATTGTTTATCAAAATATAGATGTCAACATTGTGTACGTGCTGAAAGATTAATTTATGATTGTTTATCAAAATATAACTATAGATGTCAACATTGTGTACGTGCTGAAAGATTCATTTATGATTGTTTATCAAAATATAGATGTCAACATTGTGTACGTGCTGAAAGATTCATTTATGATTGTTTAACAAAATATAACTATAGATGTCAACATTGTGTACGTGCTGAAAGATTCATTTATGATTGTTTATCAAAATATAACTATAGATGTCAACATTGTGTACGTGCTGAAAGATTCATTTATGATTGTTTATCAAAATATGACTATAGATGTCAACATTGTGTACGTGCTGAAAGATTAATTTATGATTGTTTATCAAAATATAACTATAGATGTCAACATTGTGTACGTGCTGAAGGATTCATTTATGATTGTTTATCTGTCAGGACTTGATCTTGGGAGTTTGCTTTTCCGGGATGCAGCGGAAAGTTGGCACGGGCGAGACGGGAACCAAGGTACATGATTTATTTATTAAAAAAAGATCAAACAAAAAGTGCGCACAATGGCGGAGAATAAGCTATGAAACCAAAAGACTATAGCAAAAAAGTACAAATGAAAAGCACGCACAGTGGCGGAAACTATGAACAATTAAACAAAACATTAACTGTGGCTTGAGAAACAAAAACTTACTTGGCATGGAACCGGCATGAAAAAGGAGCAGCAAGGATCATAAGGGTGTGCAGAAGCATATATGGTGTGCGTCGTCAGGACGAACAACAGAAAATGAATGAACTTAAATACTATGGACATGATTAGTGAAAGCAGGTGCGTGACTCAAAACGTGAAACAGGTGCGTGACGTGACAGGTGAAAACTAATGGTTGCTATGGTGACAAGAGTGCACAATGAGTCCAAACGTGGAACAGGTGCGTGACGTGACAGGTGAAACTAATGGTTGCTATGGTGACAAAACAAAACAAAAGTGCACAAAAAGTCAAAAATTTAAACCGAACATTACTAAAACAAAACATGATCACACAGACATGACATTATCAAAATATAACTACAGATGTCAACATTGTGTACGTGCTGAAAGATTCATTTATGATTGTTTATCAAAATATAACTATAGATGTGAACATTGTGTACGTGCTGAAAGATTCATTTATGATTGTTTATCAAAATATAGATGTCAACACTGTGTACGTGCTGAAAGATTTATTTGTGATTGTTTATCAAAATATAACTATAGATGTCAACATTGTGTACGTGCTGAAAGATTAATTTATGATTGTTTATCAAAATATAACTATAGATGTGAACATTGTGTACGTGCTGAAAGATTCATTTATGATTGTTTATCAAAATATAACTATAGATGTCAACATTGTGTACGTGCTGAAAGATTTATTTGTGATTGTTTATCAAAATATAACTATAGATGTCAACATTGTGTACGTGCTGAAAGATTCATTTGTGATTGTTTATCAAAATATAACTATAGATGTCAACATTGTGTACGTGCTGAAAGATTCATTTATGATTGTTTATCAAAATATAACTATAGATGTCAACATTGTGTACGTGCTGAAAGATTCATTTATGATTGCTGCCTTTGGTAAAAAGTGAACTCTTTTAGGTGTGCGTGTGTTGGCCCTGTGATGAGGTGGACTCGGCCTTCCTCAGCTGGGATAGGCTCCAGCCCCCCCGCGATACCGAGAGGGACAAGCGGTAGAATATAAGGGTATATGTGACGACCAAACTTTAAGTGGGATTCTGCAAACTTCCATACTACAAATTGAGAGACAGTGCGAGAGATAAAGAGTGCAACCCTCCTCCCTCTCCTATTATTAGCTGAGAAGTGGTGAAGAATGGCAGGTGAAGATGTTCATGTTGCAGATGCCAAGGATGAGTTGTGGAGTGTTCCTGCTGGGGGCTCTATGCTGTCTGCTGATCATGCCAGGTGTGTGTGCTATTCACATCATCTTGGAGTTTTAGTTGAAGTATGACTTCTCCACCTCCCTACAGCCTTGCTGCAAGCCTCGTCTCTGATGCGACTCAACAAAGATGCAGGTATTTGGTCTTTTATGAAGCAGTCTTGTAGTCTAACATCTTGAGTAGAACGTTGGTGCATTTGGTTTCTATAGAGGTGACATTGGTAAGCATACCGCAGGAAGTGACAGCACAACAATATGACCACACAAACTTCATACAAGAGCTGCTGGGCTTTTACAAAGGTCATTGTTCACAAAAAAGTCCAAATTACCTTAAGTTAACTACGGCAAGACAGGAGGGTCAAAATACAACTCGAACTACAATACTAATTTCCACCACTAGGTGTCTTAGAAAATAACATTGTGGGGCATAACAAAGTAATATGATACTTTTAAAAAGTTATTTAAAACCAAAAAGAAAACCTTCATTGTCAGGTTCACATTGCACCATAAAAAAGATTTAAAAAATGTAAATAAAATAGAATAAAAGCGCAGTGTTATACACCTCAGTGCTACAGAGACAGATATATATGAAATATATTTGATTTTTTTTTTAAAAGAAGGAATTGTATTATTGTAAGAAAACTTTGTGGGTCTAATGTTATCAAAATGATGGTGGGTGTTTTCATGAAAGCATACAACTTGTTTATGTCAGCACTGCCAAGACCAATATTATTATTATTATTATTATTATTATTATTATTATTATTATTATTAGATCGTTTATGTCAGCACTGCCAAGACCAATATTATTATTATTATTATTATTATTATTATTATTATTATTATTAGATCGTTTATGTCAGCACTGCCAAGACCAATATTATTATTATTATTATTATTATTATTATTATTATTATTATTATTATTATTAGATCGTTTATGTCAGCACTGCCAAGACCAATATTATTATTATTATTATTATTATTATTATTATTATTATTATTATTATTATTATTATTGGATCGTTTATGTCAGCACTGCCAAGACCAATATTATTATTATTATTATTATTATTATTATTATTATTATTATTATTAGATCGTTTATGTCAGCACTGCCAAGACCAATATTATTATTATTATTATTATTATTATTATTATTATTATTATTAGATCGTTTATGTCAGCACTGCCAAGACCAATATTATTATTATTATTATTATTATTATTATTATTATTATTATTATTATTATTAGATCGTTTATGTCAGCACTGCCAAGACCAATATTATTATTATTATTATTATTATTATTGGATCGTTTATGTCAGCACTGCCAAGACCATTATTATTATTATTATTATTATTATTATTAGATTGTTTATGTCAGCACTGCCAAGACCATATTATTATTATTATTATTATTATTAGATCGTTTATGTCAGCACTGCCAAGACCATTATTATTATTATTATTATTATTATTATTATTATTATTATTGGATCGTTTATGTCAGCATTGCCAAGACCAATATTATTATTATTATTATTATTATTATTATTGGATCGTTTTTGTCAGCACTGCCAAGACCAATATTATTATTATTATTATTATTATTATTATTATTATTATTATTGGATCGTTTATGTCAGCACTGCCAAGACCATTATTATTATTATTATTATTATTATTATTATTATTATTATTATTATTATTATTATTAGTATTAGTATTATTGGATCATTTATGTCAGCACTGCCAAGACCAATATTATTATTATTATTATTATTATTATTATTATTATTGGATCGTTTATGTCAGCACTGCCAAGACCATTATTATTATTATTATTATTATTATTAGTAGTATTATTACTATTGGATTGTTTATGTCAGCACTGCCAAGACCAATATTATTATTATTATTATTATTATTATTATTGGATCGTTTATGTCAGCACTGCCAAGGCCATTATTATTATTATTATTATTATTATTATTATTATTATTAGTATTATTATTATTGGATCGTTTATGTCAGCACTGCCAAGACCAATATTATTATTATTATTGTTATTATTATTATTATTAGAAAATTTATGTGAGTACTGCCAAGACCAATATTATTATTATTATTATTATTATTATTATTATTATTGGATCGTTTATGTCAGCACTGCCAAGACCATTATTATTATTATTATAAGATCGTTTTTGTGAGCACTGCCAAGACCAATATTATTATTATTATTATTATTATTATTAGATCATACCATAGATACATTTGGGCCCGAAGCAGAATTTTATTTGGAGAACCCCAATTACACATTTTTTTCACTCTATTTACGTGAAATTATTTTTGTACTATTTTAAATCATATACACAGGTAATACATACTTTTTAGTATGTATTATATTAGTAATAAATATAATTTGTATTAAAATATGATGTTCCTAGAAGGGCAGCCATAACTGCCATGTGTTATACCAAATTTGGTCTTATTTCCTGCTCTTTTCCTCCTTCACATGAAATGCAGTCAGCATTGAGTCGGCCAAGGCGCACGGCTTCTTGACTCATTCTCGAGCCAAGAGGAACATGGACCCCAAGTGGTACAGAGGCACACCTGACTTCCAGTCCTATTACCGCTTCTACACCAGCATTGGACATATTGAAGGAGTACGTTTGTTGTCTTCACAATGATTACGTTGCACTGTAAGTCTCATGTGTTTCTCTGTCAGATCTATGAGATAGACAGAATCCGGATGCTGTACCAGCAGATGCGCCACTTGGAGCTCACCTATGGCCCGGATGCCTCCAGCTACCAAAGTGTCTTAGGTGTACAGACCACCACTGCAGCTCCTACTAGCACCACCCAGCCTCCCACCAGCCCAGCTCCTACATCTGACCCTCTGGAGCACGCTCAGAGGATCTACCTGTGCCACCCAGAAGACCCTCTTTGCAAACCTCAGATTGTCTACATGCCCACCGGGGCCATGGTGGTGCTGTGCGACCCACGGCACAACCCGGCCTGCAGGCCCAGGACGGAGGAAGAGATCAAATCCGCTGCTTCTCATCCTCCTCAACAGCCTCCAGCTCCTCCTGCTGCTCCCAAAAAGTCTGCTCCACCTCCTCCCATCACTGTGAAACAAATGGACTACCACTGCGACCCTTACTGGGATCCCGATTGCCTCAGGGACTACCCCCCCAGTCCCGTGCAGGACACCACGGAGTCTGTTGAAGAGAAGGCGGTGAACGAGGACGACGCGAACGCTGAGGAAAGCGTGCCTGCAGGAAGCACCAAGAAAGAAGCCAACTACCCTTACTTTGACCCCTATGATTTTAAACGTGACCTCTATGACCCCTCCCACTTTGCCAATCCAGACCCTGGGGAGCAGTAAAAACCCTAAACCAGACTACCAACAAACCTGTCAAGTCTAGATCAGCACACCTGTGTTGTTATCATTAGTTACACGCAATATTAAGCAGAATAACAGCAATAAATTTTTAAAAGTGGTCCTGTGTGTTGACTGTGTTTCATCACTTTAAACACATCATGTTTAATAATAGAATTGTCATCATTTTTTATCAATGTAATTATTGTCTAATTATATATTATATCTATCATTATTCTCGTCTCCATTACTGTAACCTATCATTTTCATGTCTCCCTATGTCTAGCATTAAAAGATTACAGTTGGTACAAAATGCGACTGCTAGACTTTTGACAAGAACAAGAAAGTTTGATCATATTACGTCTATACTGTATATACCTTTATATACATATACATATATACCTATATATAAACCTATACTGGCTCACCTGCACTGGCTTCCTGTGCACTTAAGATGCGACTTTAAGGTTTTACTACTTAGGTATAAAATACTACACGGTCTATCTTGTCGATTGTATTGTACCATATGTCCCGGCAAGAAATCTGCCTTCAAACAACTCCGGCTTATTAGTGATTCCCAGAGCCCAAACAAAGTCTGCGGGCTATAGAGTGTTTTCTATTGGGACTCCAGTACTATGGAATGTTCTAGCACAGGGGTCGGCAACCCGTGGCTCCGGAGCCGCATGCGGCTCTTTGATCACTCTGATGCAGCTCAGCTGCATACGTGCCAACCCTCCCGATTTTTCCGGGAGTAACCCGAATTTCAGTGCCCCTTCCGAAAATCTCCCGGGGCAACCATTCTCCGATTCACCTACTCAGTGGCCTAGTGGTTAGAGTGTCCGCCCTGAGATCGGTAGGTTGTGGGTTCAAACCCCGGCCGAGTCATACCAAAGACTATAAAAATGGGACCCATTACCTCCCTGCTTGGCACTCAGTATCAAGGGTTGGAATTGGGGGTTAAATCACCAAAAATGATTCCCGGGCGCGGCCGCCGCTGCTGCCCACTGCTCCCCTCGCCTCCCAGGGGGTGATCAAGGGTGATGGGTCAAATGCAGAGAATAATTTCGCCACACCTAGTGTGTGTGTGACAATCATTGGTACTTTAACTTTAACTTTATTCTCACCCGTACAACAACATCGAGGGCACGCCGTGATGGCACTGCCTTTAGCGTCCTCTACGACCTGTCGTCACTTCAGCTTTTTCATCATACAAACTGCGTGCCGGCCCAGTCACATGTTGTATACGACTTCTGCAGACACACGTAAGTGACTGCAAGGCATACTTGGTCAACAGCCATACAGGTTACACTGAGGTTGGCTGTATAAACAACTTTAACACTGTTACAAATATGCGGCACACTGTAAACCCACACCAAGCAAGAATGACAAACGCATTTCGGGAGAACATCCGCACCGTAGCACAACATAAACACAACAGAACAAATACCCAGAATCCCTTGTAGCCCAAACTCTTCCGGGCTACAATACACGCCCCACCGCAACCACCAAACTCTCACACTATTATGTTAGATCCACTATGGACTGGACTCTCACAATATTATGTTAGATCCACTATGGACTGGACTCTCACAATATTATGCTAGATCCACTATAGACTGGACTCTCACTATTATGTTAGATCCACTATGGACTGGACTCTCACTATTATGTTAGATCCACTATGGACTGGACTCTCACACTATTATGTTAAATCCACTATGGACTGGACTCACACTATTATGTTAGATCCACTATGGACTGGACTCTCACACTATTATGTTAGATCCACTATGGACTGGACTCTCACTATTATGTTAGATCCACTATGGACTGGACTCTCACACTATTATGTTAGATCCACTATGGACTGGACTCTCACACTATTATGTTAGATCCACTATGGACTGGACTCTCACACTATTATGTTAGATCCACTATGGACTGGACTCTCTCACTATTATGTTAGATCCACTATAGACTGGACTCTCACTATTATGTTAGATCCACTATAGACTGGACTCTCACTATTATGTTAGATCCACTATGGACTGGACTCTCACAATATGATGCTAGATCCACTCGACGTCCATTGCACCGGTCGCCCGGGGGGGTTGGTGGTGGTGGTACCTCACATCTGCGGTCCCCTCCAAGGTTTCTCATTCTCATCCCATTGGGTTGAGTTTTTCCTTGCCCTGATGTGGGATCTGAGCCCAGGATGTTGTTGTGGCTTGTGCAGCCCTTTGAGACACTCGTGATTTAGGGCTATATAAGTAAACATTGATTGATTGATATATAATAATTGTTGTAATAATAGTATTATTCCAGGATAATTAGATCTGAGGTTGCATTAATGAAGCATGATTTGGATGTATTTATGACAACAACTTTTCATGGAGTCTTTGACTACTTGCTGCGTGCAGTATATTTTCCGCCTGCGGGGGGCGGTAGTTGTTCCCGGTTGTGGTGGCGAGTGCCGAGGAAGAAAGGCCGCGGCGTCTCCCAGCCTCCTTCCAGCATCATCACCGCCATCACTTACTGCTCTTCACCAACAACATTGTCGTCACTGGCTGCTTCAAATCTGACGTCAGGTGATTATCTCTTCACGCACATTTGACATGTACGCGCTTTTTCCCCCCGGCTTGTTGGGATGATTGTGACAGCAGAGGCCCGCCGGATTAGCATGCTAACCTAGCTAGCTAGCGGCCCGTCCGCTTTTAATGACACGGATTAGCATGCTAACTTAGCTAGCTAGCGGCCCGTCTGAGCTGCTAATTAGACAAATAATCTTGTCGGACAAGATGACTTGCTGGTGGAAAACTTCGGGCATGACATTCACAAGTGACTCAAATAAAGAGCAGTTTAATGAATGCTGCATTTGTCCTACTAGCTATTGTTATGTACAGTTGTCAGCGGGAGGGGCGGGGTCACGCCCTCACAATGACGTCAGAGATGGAAAACACAGATTTTGGGACACAAAGATGAATGATATCTTATAATTGTGCTTCATGTATTGAATTCAGATGGTTTGAAAGTGCAGTTTAAGACTACGCCCTATGTGAAGTCATGAGGTTGTACAAAGATAAAGAGAACATTGTAATGATCAGATGTCAGCAGTGTGACAACTTAAGCCCTGGGCCATTTCTTTGGGAGGATTATACAAACATACTTGCTGACTTTCTTTACGACTAATGTGTTGAAGAAGTCCAGCTAAACCCACTCTTAACTGACAATAAAATGTTGATTTTTTTAAAAATATCGTCGCTCATTTTTATTGCTGTTAATTGGCCTCTAATTGGACTCCTTTAATCCAACGTAGTGTACATCATTTAAAATAAGACATATGCTCCACTGAATGCACTTATTTAGTGAACAATACTACTGAAGTGTTTATAGTAGAGGTGGGAATCCTTGGCCACCTCACCATTCGATTACGATTCAGGAGCCAATATTCAATAAAAAATCGATTATTGTTAGATTTAGACACATTAGATGCATTTTTAATTTATTTACATTGATGCAGTTTTACATTTATTTTGGTTTCACTAAATAACTGTTTATTACTTGCAACTTTAAAAAAAACAGTACATTTGTAATAAGAAACAGTTAATTAATTCCCATCAACATAAGTGCCCTAAAATAAAGGAGCTGATCCAATCTCTCGCTGCAGTCAGACACATTTTACAACTGTCTGCATGACTTTATTTACAATAAATACATCGATTATCAATTATTGATGTTTGCTCATTGATTTTATAATCCTCCATGTCCGAATTGCGATGCATCTAAAAATCGATTATTTCACCTCTAATTGTTTCTAGGGTTAGTGTTCAACTTCAGCCTAAACCCTTTCGGTCTGCAACATTTTCAATTTATGAATGTACAACTGTTTGTTTATTTTGTTTTGATTGATTGATTGATTGATTGAAACTTTTATTAGTAGATTGCACAGTACAGTACATATTCCGTACAATTGACCACTAAATGGTAACACCCCAATAAGTTTTTACACTTCTTTAAGTTGGCGTCCACGTTAATCAATTCGTGGTTGACCACTGACCGAAGAAATAATTAACTAACTAACTAACTAATTGATAGTCTTAGTTAGTTAAGACATTTCTTTGTCTGAAAATGCTCAGATCAAGTCCAAGATATGCTTTACAAAAAACAAATCTGCAATAGATTAAGCCTGTGAATTTTCAAAGTGACTGTAGCAAGAATAGTCTCCTTCCATGCATGAACGATCGAATTTAAGTGCCGTAATCTGCAATACAACCACAATTATGAAGAAGCATGATGTTAAATGAATACTTCTCTGACAAGTCATGATCTGTGTAAATTGTTTTTGTGTTGGTCTGTTGGACAAATGTGCTGTATTAGCTAATGTTCTGACCAAAAAGTGTAAATAGCTATCTGGTAAAAAAAAAACTAAGTTGTTAGTAACGCTTAAAGACCTTTGGTAATAGTGATGTGTAAAAGTAATCAGAGTTTCCTACATATTGCCAATATACCATGCTGTCATTATATGATCATTTGCATTATCAGCGATAATGCATACATTTAACATTTATTTACATTTAAAGAGGATAAAAAAATGTTGTACATGTATTTAAAAACAAATCTGTGTTATTAGTAATTATACAGTATATTTTGTTCTTATACCGTTTTGCTCTATTTTTCAATTGTTGCTGCACTCTTCTTTAATGACATATTATTCTGCCCTCCCTAAATGTTGGAATTTAGTTTATGTAAGCAGTCTTTTAAATTAGAGATGCAAACAACTACTTGAGATTGTTTATTGTAAAACTAAGAGCAATAAACACACAAAGGAAAATCCATTGATATACATATAAAGTGCATATACTTGTTCAATCAGTTTGTTGTATAAACTGGTAAAAAGAAATGCAATTATACAGGATGAAGGCAGGCTGTAATGCTGCTGGCTTAATACTAGCGTACAAAGATGAAATTTAGCACAGCGCACTTGTTTAAACGTTTATCAAATGCAAATTTAATGGGAAAAAATGGACATAGAACAGCAAATGTATTTTTACTAACAGGCATATATTCACCAAACTGTAGAAACAAATACTGACTTTGTTCTCCTAAATGAGTCTTCTGCTGCGTGTATGTGCCACACAAGCCTCAAACTCTTTTGATTGGAAAACAAATAACCTTATCAATGTTTTGGGGATATATATATATATATATACAGTCTATATATATCATTAGATATATAATACATATATACAGTACAGGCCAAAAGTTTGGACACACCTTCTCATTCAATGTGTTTTCTTTATTTTCATGACTATTTACATTGTAGATTGTCACATCAAAACTATGAATGAACACATGTGGAGTTATGTACTTAACAAAAAAATAACTGAAAATATGTTTTATATTCTAGTTTCTTCAAAATAGCCACCCTTTGCTGTGATTACTGCTTTGCACACTCTTGGCATTCTCTCCATGAGCTTCAAGAGGTAGTCACCTGAAAGGGTTTTCACTTCACAGGTGTCATAGTTTTGATGTGACAATCTACAATGTAAATAGTCATGAAAATAAAGAAAACACATTGAATGAGGAGAAGGTGTGTCCAAACTTTTGGCCTGTACTGTATATATATATATATATATATATATATATATATATATATATATATATATATATATATATATATATATATATATATATATATTAAGGCTGAAACGACGCGTCGACGTAGTCGACGTCATCGGTTACATAAATACGTCGACGTCGTTTTTATGCTTCGACGTGTCGCATATTTACGTCACACTGCCGTCATGGCGGAGCGCAAAGCAGATGATGCGAGCGGTGCGAGCGAGGGAAAAAAAGCACGCCAAAAGTCGTCAAAAGTGTGGGAGTATTTCAATAAACGGCCTAATAATGTTGTAGCGGTGAACAGCTGTCTCGTCAGCTGAAGCGCGAGCTCGCAACCGTGGCTGTTTAGCAACCAGCCAAACCCCACTTAATAAAATTATATTTTATCTTAGAGCACATCCGCATCCCTATTCACCTAGGCAACCCCAGGAAATGTATATAATTCGGCATTATTTCGGCCAGTCGGCTTATAAAATCAGAGCCGATCAGTTTACGTTCGCGCGCAGGTATAACGCGGCGCGCTCCTGTCTCATCTGCTGGTGCGCGAGCCCGGTAATTAGACCGCTGTGTCAAATCAAGGAGTACAAAAGACGCCAGCGCAGAGTGGAAAAAGGTTTAGTTCATTACAGATAACCAAGAGTTGTGCCAAAAGTATGTAAGATTTAATATTTCTCTTCGTGGGTGTGGCGCACCTGTTGCGCTGGTGAGATGGGGGGCGGGGTTGTGTGCATGTAGCGTGCTTAGTCTGGAGGCTAAATACACACAGTGTGTTATGTAACTGTTGTTTAGTGTTGATATTCTTTGCTTAGTTTGATAAATGTTGGAGCAGTTTGCTTCATCAGGAGGGTGAAGTCGCTCAATTTAAAGTGTTGGATTTAACTGTGTTGGTGAGGGCGTAGAAAAAGGGGCATTTTTCTACCAGTAGACAGCGTTTAAGATTGAGTGTTTCACTGCTAAATTAATAATATATTTATATTGAATATGGATTTTAAATATGTATCTAAATAGGTGGTTAATTGGTTAGGTATTTATGTATTTGCATATTGGGTTTTCTGTTGCATTTATCTATTGTGTTTCTGGTGTTAAATGTATTTTATATGTATCTTGGTGCATTTATGTTGAGACAATTTATTTAAAATCTGTTTTAACTTAAAGGGAAAAGATGTGTCCATTTTCTTGCACTTGTTTAATGGTTAAGAGTTTGATAGCCTAATTAATAGTTGTAAATTATGGGATTGATAATTGATTGATTTTTTACAGCATGTTAATCTTGTGGTGTTTTGTCCTTAAAGGTTTTTCACCTACTAAAGAAGCTAAAGGCTACTAAAGGCTACTAAAGGCTACTAAAGACAGCTAATGACAGCTAAAGAAACTAAAGTCTATTAACACTGCTAAAGACTGCTAAAAAGACTAAAGAAGAAAAAAGAAGCTGTTTCTTGGTTGGAAAAACTGTTGCAAACTAAAGGAAAATAAAAGGAAAAAGTAACTACGGTCTGGTCTTTTGAGTGAAATCCAGAAGCCACATTCAGCATTGGTACATCCCTTCAAGTGTGGGATAAGCACAGCGAAAAAAGCAAAACACTTTACAGTTGTTGTATGCACACTGTGTCGAGCGGAAATGGCCTATCATAGCAGCACAACGGCTATGAAGGAACATTTGAAAAGAAAACACCCGACAGCGTTCTTGCCATCACCATCAACTAGTCAATCGTCCGCGTGAGTATACGTTGTCATCATTACACAAAATCATGAATGTGTCATTTGTATCTGCGTTGTAAATTCATAAACTAAAACACTGTTTCGCTCTGAGAGGCGCGTTTGGCGTGCCTATTCAGTGTTTACAAAGACGCGCTCCTCTTTAACGCTAACGTTAATTAGTTGTGCAAATACCTTTTACAACATTAACAGTTACATATACTATGTACAAACCAACAATTAACTTTCACTTTAATCATACTATCATTGTTGTGTTATTAAGCAAAATAAGCAATACTTTTACTTTTGTTGAAATGTTTACACTGTTACAGAATATTTCGTTTTGCACTTTTTTGTATTGGATGTTTATCTTTATTTTTGCACATTTTAAAGCAAAATAAGCAATACTTTTACTTTAGAAATGCTTATACTATTGCAGAATATTAAGATTTGCACTGGATGTTTACTTTTATATTTGCACATTAAAAAGCAAATAAGCTACTTTTAATTGTGTTAAATGTTAAAAGTTTTAAATGTTTACATTGTTACAGAATATTTTGTCATGTTGTTGTCAATGTTGACTGAGTGGCCATACTTTTTTTTTTGTATATAAAAGTCATGCCTTTTGAAAAAACTGGCCAACATTTATTTTTTCATCTTCATTTTAAATAAAAAAAATAATCGGTAAAAGGAAAAATAATCTATAGATTAATCGAAAAAAATAATCTATAGATTAACCGATTAATCGAAAAAATAATCTATAGATTAATCGATAGAAAAATAATCGTTAGCTGCAGCCTTAATATATATATATATATTATACATGAGCTAGCCAGATCGCAACACAGAAAGCTAATGCACATGCTGGTGTTATGTACATCATTAGCTGCTGAAAGATATAATGCTCACAACACAGGTGTGGTAAAGCTCGCAAACAAGCCCTTTATGAGAATAATTAGTACAAAATATGATGCACTTTTATGCATATACTTTATAGGCATATTTTTCCAGAAGATTTGGTTTCAATTTGACTGCATTGAAGACGTTTGTTGTTGTTGAGAAGGTTGGTGGTCACGCCTCACTTGCAACTGGACGTATATTTGCTCTCAGCGCAGGACGACATGTGAGTGTTCACTATTGATCTCTTCCTGCAGAATGTCTGACAAGAGTGAGCTGAAGGCTGAGCTGGAGAGGAAGAAACAGCGGATCGCCCAGATTCGAGAAGAGAAGAAGAGAAAAGAAGAGGAGAAAAAGAAGAAAGATGTGAGTGGCCCGAGGTGTAAGGCTCCAAACAAGAGGAACTCATCTTGTCCTTGTTGTGTACAGGGAGACTCCAAGCGTGGTGTGGACCATGAAGACTCTGACCTGGAGAGGAAGAGGAAGGAGGCAGAGGCCATGCTGCAGAGTGTTGGCATCACCTCAGACATAACACACGGTACACACACACACCAGCATGTGTAGTGTTGGCATCACCTCAGACATAACACACGGTACACACACACACACACCAGCATGTGTAGTGTTGGCATCACCTCAGACATAACACACGGTACACACACACACACACGCACACACCTGCATGCTCTTGTTTTATCAGCACTGTAACACACATGAGGTCTGCTTTGATGCCCTTTAACAAAGTCTCCCTCTCACTGTAACTTTAACAAAGTCTCCCTCTAACTCAGTGGTTCTTAACCTTGTTGGAGGTACCGAACCCCACCAGTTTCATATGCGCATTCACCCAACCCGAACCGTAATCATAAAATGATGTTATTACGGTATATTAAAGAAATACTAATAGATATATATTTTACAAACAGAAAGAGACAGGAATGTACACATAATCCCAAGTTTACATCTCATTGTGCAACATGTGAAAGTTTTAGTGGGAACTAAATGCCATATCTGAAAGGGGTACAAATGATTTCCAAAGTAGGACCCCCACCCAGACGTATAATACTAGTACACAGCTCATGAAAAACAATATGTTATAGTCATTGTAAGTGGGCCAAAACACTTATATTAGAAAATAATCTCATGGAAATTACTGTTGTCTTTTGATTATAATAATAAAACATTGAACTTGTTATTTCGTCAGGTTTGGGACAGGTGTGCTGCAGGTGTGACCACATGTGCTCCACCGAATGCTCAAGGAGTTTTTGCGTTTGCTCACACAGATGGAAAATTAGAGGGAACATTGTTTGGGGGTATCCATAATATGCCGATAGGGAGAAGTTTTTATTTACACGATTAGTCGGGCGTGTCTTGACCTCCGCCCCCTGAGGCCGACTCACCGAACCCCTAGGGTTCGATGGAACCCAGGTTAAGAACCACTGCTCTAACTGTAACTCCTTCCACCCCTCTCACTTCTCATCATATCTGAGCATGTCATTTACCTTCTCATTCTCTCTTCTCTCTCCTGTGTGTGTATTGTCACCCCTTTGCTGCATGCACACACACCTGCTGCTCACAGCTCAGCCCCTCAGGGTAGTAACAGAAGATACCTGTCTGTTTCACTACCTAGTCCCCGCCCCCATGTCTCCCTCCAACAAATCAGTGGGCAGCGACGCAGGAAGCCAGGATTCTGGGGACGGAAACGCCGGACCAAGGTGTGTGTTTGTATTTGTGAGATGAGCTTATTGCATGTGCACTTTAGCACGAAAGGAGTGGACAGACACTTCATTAGGTACACATCTAATCCAAATAGTGTCTTTACAAATACATTAAGATCAGTTGTAGTATTTCCTGTAGCCATAGATAACACACAACGTTGCTGTAATAGCAGTGGTGTACCTAATGTGGTGTCCATGAGCTGTTTGAATGAAGCAGCATGCTGATGTTTACTCAATTAACATGCTCTCTCCCTGTCATCTTCAACTCTCTTCCATCTCCCTTTCTTGTCCCGTCCTGTGTCTCCTGTCTCTAATTGCTAACTCCATCCTCTGGTGGTTTGGCCCCTTTAAGGACATTGCACTGGGACCCTGACCCCTCTACTCTGCAACTCCACTCCGACTCTGAGCTGATGGGGTACTGCTCCTCCTTTAGCTTCTCTGCTTTCATCAGTCTTAGTCCTTTCTTTGTACTGGAAGCCATTTTCAGTGTTTTCCCGCTCATCTCACCTTCTCTCCTGTGCTGCAATCTTCCTCCCGGTGTTTATTTCCGCTGTGATGCCTATATGCAGGCGTGGGGCGGTGAAGCTCACCATGTCCAAAGTGACTCAAGTGGACATTGTCCCTAAAGAAATGGTGTCTTACTCCAAAGAAACCCAGACCCCCACTGAAGCTCACACAGAAGAAAAAGCTGGTAAGCAGACAGAGAGTGACACTTGAGGGTGTGATCTGGGAGTGACAGGCTTGTGGCTTCTACAGATGAGGATGAGGATGATGAGATAAGTGCCCCCCCACCGACAGAGGACACACAAGAAGACAAAGAAGACCAGGGTGACCAGCAGGAGGAGGGTAAGCGAGCTTGAAAAATGAAGCACTTTGAGTCTTGTCCACATGGAATTCTTGGCTCAAAGAAGAAAAGAGCAGCTGTCGATCATTTAAAAGTGAAAAAGTTGTAATGTTTGCAGAGCCAGCATTTCACCATAGCACGTGATCAATAATGCAGCATGTTATTAGAAAACATCCTTCATATTTAAGTGCAGCATCAATGTAAAAGTCTATTTTGGCACATCTTCTATTTTTGACTTGCATAACAAATGTTTTCTTCAAACACATTGAGGAATGTGTCAGTGGCTACAGTGAGTGTGTTAATGCTAACTCCTCCAACTCATTTTCATACTCATCATTAATACAATAGTTTTTTAATTCATCGATTCATTTTCAAATGTGTGAAATACATTGTCACACAATTTATTACACTTTATCAGAGAGTATTTTTGTTTAGTTCAGTAATTTGTTATTTATTACCGTATTTTCCGCATTGTAAGGCGCACCTTCAATGAATGGCCTATTTTAAAACTGTTCATATATAAGGCGCACTTGCCAACCTTGAGACGTCCGATTTCGGGAGGTGGGGGGTGGGCGTGGTCGGGGTGGGGCGGGGGCGTGGTTGGGGGCGTGGCTAAGTGGGGAGGAGTATATTTACAGCTAGAATTCACCAAGTCAAGTATTTCATACATACATACAGTATATATATATATATATATATACATATATATATACTGTATATATATATATATATATATATATATAAAATAAAATAAAATTAAAAATATATATATAGCTAGAATTCACTGAAAGTGAAGTATTTTCTTCTATATATATATATATATATATATATATATATATATATATATATATATATATATATATATATATATATATATATATATGTATCTCAAGAGGGACAGAGACAGCGCACAGTGCATGTGGATCACATGTTACCATGGCGAGAAAACATGGAGAGACTGCCAGTTATCTAGTCTCCACCAGTTGCAGAAAATGTGCCATCAGTACAACTGGACAGTGCTGTTTCAATTCCATCATCAGGACCATCAGTGAGTCAAACACAAACTAGTCTCATCATTGAACCAGATTCAAGGGCTGCTGAGTTGCCATCATCAGAACCCAGATCACCCACAACAAAAACCCCACCAGTGATCCGCAGGTACCCAGAAAGGTTTCGAGTACCACCAAATAAACTGAATCTCTGAAGACAGTATAATAATCTGTGTTAAAGATGTACAAATACTGTTTGTATAATAAGCATGTTATTGTTTACAAATGAGGGTTAAGAGTTCAGTACTAAAAAAAAAAAAGAATGTGGCTTAAGTACAGTTTTTTAATTGAGCTGCTGCATTTTTTGGTTGGGTTGTTTATTTCTTTTGAGTAACTTCCACATTTCTAAAAGGGGAGGAATGTAATTGAGTGATCTTTGTTTGTCTGTTGCCATCTCCTGGTGAATGTTGGCTATAGCGTACTGGGGTTACTTTTTGGTTGGCCAACGATTTACGTGGTGTTGCGCACCTGACGTCAAGTGTGTGAGTCTGTTCTGAAGTCTACAGTAGAGAGACGTACTTCATCACCTCGCCTGGTTATTGCCTCCAACTCAATATATTACAACAACATTGCTCCATGCGGACCTGGAGGGGGCGTGGGCTCCAGGCCCGCCTGAATTTCGGGAGGAAATTTGTCCCGGGAGGTTTTTGGGAGAGGCGCTGAATTTCGGGAGTCTCCCGGAAAATCCGGGAGGGTTGGCAAGTATTTATATAAGGCGCACCGCATTATAAGGCGCATAGAATAGAGGCTACAGTAGAGGCTGGGGTTACGTTATGCATCCATTAGATGGAGCTGCGCTAAAGGGAATGTCAAGAAAACAAATAATGATTGTACTGACACTTCTACTTGCTGCTCTCTGTTCAACAACCACTTTGTCCTCCAACTGTAGCCATCTTGCTTTGTTCCCTCTGTTTAGTCCTCTTTACTTGGCTCAGGTCATCATGTTGCTTCTTCCACTTCCACACCATTCATTCCTTAATGTTCAATTCTCTCGCTGGTGCTCTATTCCCGTGTTCTACTGCGTGACTGATCGCCTTGAGTTTGAACTCTGCGCCGTAAGCGTGTCTCTTCACAGGAGCCATTTTTGGGTCTTTACATAAAGTTTAGGTCTCGCAACTACGGGACTTCATTTTCCCCCGTAGAAGAAGAAGTTCTTCGGTAAGCAGCCATAGAAGGGGGAAAATGAAGTCGGCGTAGTTACCGTAGTTGCGAGACCTGTTGTGGCTCAATATTGGTCCATATATAAGGCGCATTGGATTATAAGGCACACTGTCAGCTTTTGAGGAAATGGGAGGTTTTTAGGTGCGCCTTATAGTGCAGAAAATACGATACCTAGTTTTAGGTAGTAAAAACCCTCTTTATTTCACCAATGTTCTCTAAAAGATGCATTAGGGTTAGAAAGTGTGTTTTATTCGATGATTCAAACAAATGAATCAATACATTACTTGATTACTAAAACAATAATGGATAGCTGAAGTGCTATACATCATCATTTGACATAGGGGTCATAAAATATGGTCACTACTGCATTGTTTCTCTTGTTATATCTCCCTCTCCATGTGACACAGGCTCCTTCTTTGGCTATTTTTAAGACCAACCCAGCATGAGACTGAGATTTTTTAACTGCTTTTTAACTTTTTAACTGCTTTTTATCTAACAAATTGTTCTTAGGGTAATTTGTATTTGCTTTTTCATTGTGTATTTTTATTTCTGTTTTAAATGTTATTTTTTAGTCTGTCCTTTGCCTGTATTTCTTTTTGGTGTACAGCCCTTTGTTCTTCAACTGTGCTTGTTTTTAAAGGGCTTTATAAATAAAGTTGGTATGGTATGGTATGGTATCTATCTATCTATCTATCTATCCATCTATCCATCTATCTATGTATCTATCTATCTATCCATCTATCCATCTATCTATCTATCTATCTATCTATCCATCTATCATCTATCCATCTATTTATCTATCTATCTTTTAAAAAGACAACTTAAAAGTGCTTTAGTTGTAATTCCAGTTTCAGTTTCATGAAGAAGGAATGTTTCTCCTGTGTGTGTGTGTGTGTGTTTCCCCTGTGTGTGTGTGTGTGTGTGTGTGTGTGTGTGTGTGTGTGTGTGTGTGTGTGTGTGTGTGTGTGTGTGTGTGTGTGTGTGTGTGTGTGCAGACACAATCAAAGAGCTGACTGAAGAAGAGAAGCTGCAGCTCCTGCACTCTGAGGACTTCCTGACCTTCTTTGAGCGTGGCAGCAGGATTGTGGAGCGAGCGCTGGCCGAGCAGGTGGACGTCTGCTTTGACTACAGCGGGCGAGACCTGGAGGACAAAGAGGGGTGAGAAGAGAGAAGTAGATGGAGTGTTGCAGCACTTGAAATGGTGTGTCCTGCTCAGGGACCTGCAGGCAGGAGCCAAGCTGGTTCTGAACAGACAGTTTGCTGATGAACGCTGGACAAAAAACCGAGTGGTCACCTGTCTGGACTGGTCTCCTCAGGTGGGCTTGCAGTAGTAGATCAGCACACTTTGAATGAGACTAATAGGTGTGGTCTGCCAGTACCCAGAGCTGCTGGTGGCCTCCTACAACAACAATGAAGATTGTCCCCATGAGCCTGACGGAGTGGCGCTGGTGTGGAACATGAAGTACAAGAAGGACACACCAGAGTACATCTTCCACTGCCAGGTAGGAAGAACACTCATTTTGGTAAGTTACAGCCTTATTCCTAAATGGAATACATTCATTCTACACACAATACCCAATCATGACAATATAAAAAAAACCAACTAAAAACTTTCAAGTATTCACAGCCTTTGCTCAATACTTTGTTGATGCATTGATGGCAGCAATTAGTCTTTTGGATGACGATGCCACAAGGTTGGCACACCTATCTTTGGACACTTTCAACCATTCCTCTTTGCCGCACCTCTCAAGCTCCATCAGGTTGGATGGGAAGTGTTGGTTTTCATCCAGGATGTCTCTGTACATTGATGCATTCATCTTAGTCTAGTCAGGGAGGTGACCAAGACCATGGTCATTGTGTCACAGCTACATCATTCCTCTGTGGAGAGAGGAGAACCTTCCAGAAGGACAAGCTACCAATCAGGCCTGTATGGTAGAGTGGCCAGACAGAAGCCATTTCTTCCTAAAAAGTTTGCCAAAATGCACCTGAAATACTCTCAGACCATGAGAAAGAAAAATGATATGGTCGGATGAAACAACAATTGAGTGGTGGCAGCATCATGATGTGGGGATGTTTTTCAGCAGCAGGACCATAAAGTCTTTAACACAACAAATACTGGTGCTTAGTCTACATCCAACCATAAAGTCTTTAACAGGACAAATACTGGTGCTTAGTCTACATCAAACTATAAAGTCTTTAACACAACAAATACTGGTGCTTAGTCTACATCAAACCATAAAGTCTTTAACAGGACAAATACTGGTGCTTAGTCTACATCCAACCATAAAGTCTTTAACAGGACAAATACTGGTGCTTAGTCTTCATCCAACCATAAAGTCTTTAACAGGACAAATACTGGTGCTTAGTCTACATCCAACCATAAAGTCTTTATCAGGACAAATACTGGTGCTTAGTCTACATCAAACCATAAAGTCTTTAACACAACAAATACTGGTGCTTAGTCTACATCAAACCATAAAGTCTTTAACAGGACAAATACTGGTGCTTAGTCTACATCCAACCATAAAGTCTTTATCAGGACAAATACTGGTGCTTAGTCTACATCAAACTATAAAGTCTTTAACACAACAAATACTGGTGCTTAGTCTACATCAAACCATAAAGTCTTTAACACAACAAATACTGGTGCTTAGTCTACATCCAACCATAAAGTCTTTAACAGGACAAATACTGGTGCTTAGTCTTCATCCAACCATAAAGTCTTTAACAGGACAAATACTGGTGCTTAGTCTACATCCAACCATAAAGTCTTTATCAGGACAAATACTGGTGCTTAGTCTACATCAAACCATAAAGTCTTTAACACAACAAATACTGGTGCTTAGTCTACATCAAACCATAAAGTCTTTAACAGGACAAATACTGGTGCTTAGTCTACATCCAACCATAAAGTCTTTAACAGGACAAATACTGGTGCTTAGTCTACATCCAACCATAAAGTCTTTATCAGGACAAATACTGGTGCTTAGTCTACATCAAACTATAAAGTCTTTAACACAACAAATACTGGTGCTTAGTCTACATCAAACCATAAAGTCTTTAACACAACAAATACTGGTGCTTAGTCTACATCCAACCATAAAGTTTTTAACACAACAAATACTGGTGCTTAGTCTACATCCAACCATAAAGTCTTTAACAGGACAAATACTGGTGCTTAGTCTACATCAAACCATAAAGTCTTTAACACAACAAATACTGGTGCTTAGTCTACGTCCAACCATAAAGTCTTTAACACGAACACATACTGGTGCTTAGTCTACATCCAACCATAAAGTCTTTAACACAACAAATACTGGTGCTTAGTCTACATCCAACCATAAAGTCTTTAACAGGACAAATACTGGTGCTTAGTCTACATCCAACCATAAAGTCTTTAACAGGACAAATACTGGTGCTTAGTCTACATCCAACCATAAAGTCTTTAACAGGACAAATACTGGTGCTTAGTCTACATCAAACCATAAAGTCTTTAACAGGACAAATACTGGTGCTTAGTCTACATCCAACCATAAAGTCTTTAACAGGACAAATACTGGTGTACATTAGATTTAGCTGTGTTATGGTCTTCTTTCATTGAACTCAATAGCACCTGAAGTGAATGCTCAGTAAACCCAAATGTGTTGTGCTCAGTCAGAGGTGATGTCAGCCAGCTTTGCAAAGTTTCACCCCAACCTGGTGGTGGGCGGGACTTACTCGGGACAGATCGTCTTATGGGACAACCGCAGCAACAAGCGCACACCTGTCCAGAGAACTCCCCTGTCTGCAGCTGCACACACTGTAATGCACACACACACACAGACACACACACACTCACACACACACGCTGAGTGAGACTTTCTCTCCTGTGGCAGCACCCGGTCTACTGTGTGAACGTGGTGGGCACCCAGAACGCCAACAACCTGATCAGCATCTCCACAGATGGCAAGATGTGCTCGTGGAGCCTGGACATGTTGTCCCAGCCGCAGGTACTCCCAGCGCCCAGGTGAGTCCCACTCTCAACACGCCCTGTTGTAAGAGGCCCCGCCCCCACAGGACAGCCTGGAGCTGGTGTTCAAGCAGAGCAAGGCGGTGGCCGTCACCTCCATGGCCTTCCCCCTGGGTGACGTCAACAACTTTGTAGTGGGCAGCGAGGACGGCTCTGTGTACACCGCCTGCCGCCATGGAAGGTGAGTTCACAGCAGGTGCTTCTGCTTCTTGGTGTGGCCTTCAAACCTTGCAACGTATTATTAGGGCTGTCAAAGTTAACACGTTAACTATAAGTTCATTTAACGGCGATACGTTTTTTGATGCAAATGCGTCCTGACTCCTCTTTGACCCTCGGTCCATTCCGTAGTGTGGGAAAATGGAATGGCATCCAGTTACTGTTGAGCCACATGCTTGAAAATAGGGACAAAAAAGGGACATTCTAGAAATCTCTGATCCAAAGCCATGGCAAGTCCTTCTCCCGACCAGACAAGACCATTTTATCTTCCATCGCCGTCAGACGACATCATTGAAGCCATCGCCTGCTGGCGGCTTGTAGAGAGGAGGAGCTTCACATCCATGTTTACATTACAGTTAATAACATCAACTGGAGATGGTCACTCAAACTGCTTCAGGAAGATGACATAAAAGCTCAGCAGAAAGGAAGTCTAGAGTCACTTTAATCCCAGACTTTCATCAAAACACTTCTCATAGCAATCACACACTGCACCATGATCACTAATTATTATGCAGGCGTACTCAATATAATACAAAAAAGTACAGCAACTCAGTCAACAACACGTGAGTTTCTTTGTTGAAGAACTTTATTCCATGTCAGCTGACTAGTTTGACACACAATGTTTGGCCCGTATAAAAAAAACTTGTTTTTCTGAAAAGCAAGGTTTGAGCATGTCAGTATTGTGTGTGTTCCAGTAAGGCGGGCATCACTGAGGTGTTTGAACATGTCAGTATTGTGTGTGTTCCAGTAAGGCGGGCATCACTGAGGTGTTTGAACATGTCAGTATTGTGTGTGTTCCAGTAAGGTGGGCATCACTGAGGTGTTTGAACATGTCAGTATTGTGTGTGTTCCAGTAAGGCGGGCATCACTGAGGTGTTTGAACATGTCAGTATTGTGTATGTTCCAGTAAGGCGGGCATCACTGAGGTGTTTGAACATGTCAGTATTGTGTGTGTTCCAGTAAGGTGGGCATCACTGAGGTGTTTGAACATGTCAGTATTGTGTGTGTTCCAGTAAGGCGGGCATCACTGAGGTGTTTGAACATGTCAGTATTGTGTATGTTCCAGTAAGGCGGGCATCACTGAGGTGTTTGAACATGTCAGTATTGTGTGTGTTCCAGTAAGGCGGGCATCACTGAGGTGTTTGAACATGTCAGTATTGTGTGTGTTCCAGTAAGGCGGGCATCACTGAGGTGTTTGAGCATGTCAGTATTGTGTGTGTTCCAGTAAGGCGGGCATCACTGAGGTGTTTGAACATGTCAGTATTGTGTGTGTTCCAGTAAGGTGGGCATCACTGAGGTGTTTGAACATGTCAGTATTGTGTGTGTTCCAGTAAGGCGGGCATCACTGAGGTGTTTGAGCATGTCAGTATTGTGTGTGTTCCAGTAAGGCGGGCATCACTGAGGTGTTTGAGCATGTCAGTATTGTGTGTGTTCCAGTAAGGCGGGCATCACTGAGGTGTTTGAACATGTCAGTATTGTGTGTGTTCCAGTAAGGCGGGCATCACTGAGGTGTTTGAACATGTCAGTATTGTGTGTGTTCCAGTAAGGCGGGCATCACTGAGGTGTTTGAACATGTCAGTATTGTGTGTGTTCCAGTAAGGTGGGCATCACTGAGGTGTTTGAACATGTCAGTATTGTGTGTGTTCCAGTAAGGCGGGCATCACTGAGGTGTTTGAACATGTCAGTATTGTGTATGTTCCAGTAAGGCGGGCATCACTGAGGTGTTTGAACATGTCAGTATTGTGTGTGTTCCAGTAAGGCGGGCATCACTGAGGTGTTTGAACATGTCAGTATTGTGTGTGTTCCAGTAAGGTGGGCATCACTGAGGTGTTTGAACATGTCAGTATTGTGTGTGTTCCAGTAAGGCGGGCATCACTGAGGTGTTTGAACATGTCAGTATTGTGTATGTTCCAGTAAGGCGGGCATCACTGAGGTGTTTGAACATGTCAGTATTGTGTGTGTTCCAGTAAGGCGGGCATCACTGAGGTGTTTGAACATGTCAGTATTGTGTGTGTTCCAGTAAGGCGGGCATCACTGAGGTGTTTGAGCATGTCAGTATTGTGTGTGTTCCAGTAAGGCGGGCATCACTGAGGTGTTTGAACATGTCAGTATTGTGTGTGTTCCAGTAAGGCGGGCATCACTGAGGTGTTTGAACATGTCAGTATTGTGTGTGTTCCAGTAAGGCGGGCATCACTGAGGTGTTTGAACATGTCAGTATTGTGTGTGTTCCAGTAAGGTGGGCATCACTGAGGTGTTTGAACATGTCAGTATTGTGTGTGTTCCAGTAAGGCGGGCATCACTGAGGTGTTTGAACATGTCAGTATTGTGTATGTTCCAGTAAGGCGGGCATCACTGAGGTGTTTGAACATGTCAGTATTGTGTGTGTTCCAGTAAGGTGGGCATCACTGAGGTGTTTGAACATGTCAGTATTGTGTGTGTTCCAGTAAGGCGGGCATCACTGAGGTGTTTGAACATGTCAGTATTGTGTATGTTCCAGTAAGGCGGGCATCACTGAGGTGTTTGAACATGTCAGTATTGTGTGTGTTCCAGTAAGGCGGGCATCACTGAGGTGTTTGAACATGTCAGTATTGTGTGTGTTCCAGTAAGGCGGGCATCACTGAGGTGTTTGAGCATGTCAGTATTGTGTGTGTTCCAGTAAGGCGGGCATCACTGAGGTGTTTGAACATGTCAGTATTGTGTGTGTTCCAGTAAGGTGGGCATCACTGAGGTGTTTGAACATGTCAGTATTGTGTGTGTTCCAGTAAGGCGGGCATCACTGAGGTGTTTGAGCATGTCAGTATTGTGTGTGTTCCAGTAAGGCGGGCATCACTGAGGTGTTTGAGCATGTCAGTATTGTGTGTGTTCCAGTAAGGCGGGCATCACTGAGGTGTTTGAACATGTCAGTATTGTGTGTGTTCCAGTAAGGCGGGCATCACTGAGGTGTTTGAACATGTCAGTATTGTGTGTGTTCCAGTAAGGCGGGCATCACTGAGGTGTTTGAACATGTCAGTATTGTGTGTGTTCCAGTAAGGTGGGCATCACTGAGGTGTTTGAACATGTCAGTATTGTGTGTGTTCCAGTAAGGCGGGCATCACTGAGGTGTTTGAACATGTCAGTATTGTGTATGTTCCAGTAAGGCGGGCATCACTGAGGTGTTTGAACATGTCAGTATTGTGTGTGTTCCAGTAAGGCGGGCATCACTGAGGTGTTTGAACATGTCAGTATTGTGTGTGTTCCAGTAAGGTGGGCATCACTGAGGTGTTTGAACATGTCAGTATTGTGTGTGTTCCAGTAAGGCGGGCATCACTGAGGTGTTTGAACATGTCAGTATTGTGTATGTTCCAGTAAGGCGGGCATCACTGAGGTGTTTGAACATGTCAGTATTGTGTGTGTTCCAGTAAGGCGGGCATCACTGAGGTGTTTGAGCATGTCAGTATTGTGTGTGTTCCAGTAAGGCGGGCATCACTGAGGTGTTTGAACATGTCAGTATTGTGTGTGTTCCAGTAAGGCGGGCATCACTGAGGTGTTTGAACATGTCAGTATTGTGTGTGTTCCAGTAAGGCGGGCATCACTGAGGTGTTTGAACATGTCAGTATTGTGTGTGTTCCAGTAAGGCGGGCATCACTGAGGTGTTTGAGCATGTCAGTATTGTGTGTGTTCCAGTAAGGCGGGCATCACTGAGGTGTTTGAACATGTCAGTATTGTGTGTGTTCCAGTAAGGCGGGCATCACTGAGGTGTTTGAACATGTCAGTATTGTGTGTGTTCCAGTAAGGCGGGCATCACTGAGGTGTTTGAACATGTCAGTATTGTGTGTGTTCCAGTAAGGTGGGCATCACTGAGGTGTTTGAACATGTCAGTATTGTGTGTGTTCCAGTAAGGCGGGCATCACTGAGGTGTTTGAACATGTCAGTATTGTGTATGTTCCAGTAAGGCGGGCATCACTGAGGTGTTTGAACATGTCAGTATTGTGTGTGTTCCAGTAAGGTGGGCATCACTGAGGTGTTTGAACATGTCAGTATTGTGTGTGTTCCAGTAAGGCGGGCATCACTGAGGTGTTTGAACATGTCAGTATTGTGTATGTTCCAGTAAGGCGGGCATCACTGAGGTGTTTGAACATGTCAGTATTGTGTGTGTTCCAGTAAGGCGGGCATCACTGAGGTGTTTGAACATGTCAGTATTGTGTGTGTTCCAGTAAGGCGGGCATCACTGAGGTGTTTGAGCATGTCAGTATTGTGTGTGTTCCAGTAAGGCGGGCATCACTGAGGTGTTTGAACATGTCAGTATTGTGTGTGTTCCAGTAAGGTGGGCATCACTGAGGTGTTTGAACATGTCAGTATTGTGTGTGTTCCAGTAAGGCGGGCATCACTGAGGTGTTTGAGCATGTCAGTATTGTGTGTGTTCCAGTAAGGCGGGCATCACTGAGGTGTTTGAGCATGTCAGTATTGTGTGTGTTCCAGTAAGGCGGGCATCACTGAGGTGTTTGAACATGTCAGTATTGTGTGTGTTCCAGTAAGGCGGGCATCACTGAGGTGTTTGAACATGTCAGTATTGTGTGTGTTCCAGTAAGGCGGGCATCACTGAGGTGTTTGAACATGTCAGTATTGTGTGTGTTCCAGTAAGGTGGGCATCACTGAGGTGTTTGAACATGTCAGTATTGTGTGTGTTCCAGTAAGGCGGGCATCACTGAGGTGTTTGAACATGTCAGTATTGTGTATGTTCCAGTAAGGCGGGCATCACTGAGGTGTTTGAACATGTCAGTATTGTGTGTGTTCCAGTAAGGCGGGCATCACTGAGGTGTTTGAACATGTCAGTATTGTGTGTGTTCCAGTAAGGTGGGCATCACTGAGGTGTTTGAACATGTCAGTATTGTGTGTGTTCCAGTAAGGCGGGCATCACTGAGGTGTTTGAACATGTCAGTATTGTGTATGTTCCAGTAAGGCGGGCATCACTGAGGTGTTTGAACATGTCAGTATTGTGTGTGTTCCAGTAAGGCGGGCATCACTGAGGTGTTTGAACATGTCAGTATTGTGTGTGTTCCAGTAAGGCGGGCATCACTGAGGTGTTTGAGCATGTCAGTATTGTGTGTGTTCCAGTAAGGCGGGCATCACTGAGGTGTTTGAACATGTCAGTATTGTGTGTGTTCCAGTAAGGCGGGCATCACTGAGGTGTTTGAACATGTCAGTATTGTGTGTGTTCCAGTAAGGCGGGCATCACTGAGGTGTTTGAGCATGTCAGTATTGTGTGTGTTCCAGTAAGGCGGGCATCACTGAGGTGTTTGAGCATGTCAGTATTGTGTGTGTTCCAGTAAGGCGGGCATCACTGAGGTGTTTGAACATGTCAGTATTGTGTGTGTTCCAGTAAGGCGGGCATCACTGAGGTGTTTGAGCATGTCAGTATTGTGTGTGTTCCAGTAAGGCGGGCATCACTAAGGTGTTTGAACATGTCAGTATTGTGTGTGTTCCAGTAAGGCGGGCATCACTGAGGTGTTTGAACATGTCAGTATTGTGTGTGTTCCAGTAAGGCGGGCATCACTGAGGTGTTTGAGCATGTCAGTATTGTGTGTGTTCCAGTAAGGCGGGCATCACTGAGGTGTTTGAACATGTCAGTATTGTGTGTGTTCCAGTAAGGTGGGCATCACTGAGGTGTTTGAACATGTCAGTATTGTGTGTGTTCCAGTAAGGCGGGCATCACTGAGGTGTTTGAGCATGTCAGTATTGTGTGTGTTCCAGTAAGGCGGGCATCACTGAGGTGTTTGAGCATGTCAGTATTGTGTGTGTTCCAGTAAGGCGGGCATCACTGAGGTGTTTGAACATGTCAGTATTGTGTGTGTTCCAGTAAGGCGGGCATCACTGAGGTGTTTGAACATGTCAGTATTGTGTGTGTTCCAGTAAGGCGGGCATCACTGAGGTGTTTGAACATGTCAGTATTGTGTGTGTTCCAGTAAGGCGGGCATCACTGAGGTGTTTGAACATGTCAGTATTGTGTGTGTTCCAGTAAGGCGGGCATCACTGAGGTGTTTGAACATGTCAGTATTGTGTGTGTTCCAGTAAGGCGGGCATCACTGAGGTGTTTGAGCATGTCAGTATTGTGTGTGTTCCAGTAAGGCGGGCATCACTAAGGTGTTTGAACATGTCAGTATTGTGTGTGTTCCAGTAAGGCGGGCATCACTGAGGTGTTTGAACATGTCAGTATTGTGTGTGTTCCAGTAAGGCGGGCATCACTGAGGTGTTTGAGCATGTCAGTATTGTGTGTGTTCCAGTAAGGCGGGCATCACTGAGGTGTTTGAACATGTCAGTATTGTGTGTGTTTCAGTAAGACGGGCATCACTGAGGTGTTTGAACATGTCAGTATTGTGTGTGTTCCAGTAAGGCGGGCATCACTGAGGTGTTTGAACATGTCAGTATTGTGTGTGTTCCAGTAAGGCGGGCATCACTGAGGTGTTTGAACATGTCAGTATTGTGTGTGTTCCAGTAAGGTGGGCATCACTGAGGTGTTTGAACATGTCAGTATTGTGTGTGTTCCAGTAAGGCGGGCATCACTGAGGTGTTTGAGCATGTCAGTATTGTGTGTGTTCCAGTAAGGCGGGCATCACTGAGGTGTTTGAGCATGTCAGTATTGTGTGTGTTCCAGTAAGGCGGGCATCACTGAGGTGTTTGAACATGTCAGTATTGTGTGTGTTCCAGTAAGGCGGGCATCACTGAGGTGTTTGAGCATGTCAGTATTGTGTGTGTTCCAGTAAGGCGGGCATCACTAAGGTGTTTGAACATGTCAGTATTGTGTGTGTTCCAGTAAGGCGGGCATCACTGAGGTGTTTGAACATGTCAGTATTGTGTGTGTTCCAGTAAGGCGGGCATCACTGAGGTGTTTGAGCATGTCAGTATTGTGTGTGTTCCAGTAAGGCGGGCATCACTGAGGTGTTTGAACATGTCAGTATTGTGTGTGTTCCAGTAAGGTGGGCATCACTGAGGTGTTTGAACATGTCAGTATTGTGTGTGTTCCAGTAAGGCGGGCATCACTGAGGTGTTTGAGCATGTCAGTATTGTGTGTGTTCCAGTAAGGCGGGCATCACTGAGGTGTTTGAGCATGTCAGTATTGTGTGTGTTCCAGTAAGGCGGGCATCACTGAGGTGTTTGAACATGTCAGTATTGTGTGTGTTCCAGTAAGGCGGGCATCACTGAGGTGTTTGAACATGTCAGTATTGTGTGTGTTCCAGTAAGGCGGGCATCACTGAGGTGTTTGAACATGTCAGTATTGTGTGTGTTCCAGTAAGGCGGGCATCACTGAGGTGTTTGAACATGTCAGTATTGTGTGTGTTCCAGTAAGGTGGGCATCACTGAGGTGTTTGAACATGTCAGTATTGTGTGTGTTCCAGTAAGGCGGGCATCACTGAGGTGTTTGAACATGTCAGTATTGTGTGTGTTCCAGTAAGGCGGGCATCACTGAGGTGTTTGAGCATGTCAGTATTGTGTGTGTTCCAGTAAGGCGGGCATCACTAAGGTGTTTGAACATGTCAGTATTGTGTGTGTTCCAGTAAGGCGGGCATCACTGAGGTGTTTGAACATGTCAGTATTGTGTGTGTTCCAGTAAGGCGGGCATCACTGAGGTGTTTGAGCATGTCAGTATTGTGTGTGTTCCAGTAAGGCGGGCATCACTGAGGTGTTTGAACATGTCAGTATTGTGTGTGTTTCAGTAAGACGGGCATCACTGAGGTGTTTGAACATGTCAGTATTGTGTGTGTTCCAGTAAGGCGGGCATCACTGAGGTGTTTGAACATGTCAGTATTGTGTGTGTTCCAGTAAGGCGGGCATCACTGAGGTGTTTGAACATGTCAGTATTGTGTGTGTTCCAGTAAGGTGGGCATCACTGAGGTGTTTGAACATGTCAGTATTGTGTGTGTTCCAGTAAGGCGGGCATCACTGAGGTGTTTGAACATGTCAGTATTGTGTGTGTTCCAGTAAGGCGGGCATCACTGAGGTGTTTGAGGGCCATCATGGTCCTGTGACAGGCCTGAGCTGTCATACTGCTGCAGGACCTGTGGACTTCTCCCATCTCTTCATCTCTGCTTCTTTCGACTGGACCGTCAAACTGTGGAGCACCAAGGTCAGACATTAACACACACACACACCACTGTGTGGACACTATTAACACACACACACACACACACACACACACACACACACACACACACACACACACACACCACTTTGTGGACACTATTAACACACACACACGCACACACTACTTTATGGACACTACTAACACACAGTACTTTGTGGACACTACTAACACACACCAATTTGTGGACACTATTAACACACACACACACCACTTTGTGGACACTATTAACACACACACACACCAATTTGTGGACACTATTAACACACACACACACACCACTTTGTGGACACTATTAACACACACACACACACACACACACACACACACACACACACTACTTTATGGACACTACTAACACACAGTACTTTGTGGGCACTACTAACACACACCAATTTGTGGACACTATTAACACGCACACACACCACTTTGTGGACACTATTAACACACACACACACCAATTTGTGGACACTATTAACACACACACACCACTTTGTGGACACTATTAACACACACACACACCACTTTGTGGACACTATTAACACACACACATCTTACATTGGATACTATTAACACACACACACCACTTACATTGGATACTATTGACACACACACACCACTTACATTGGATACTATTAACACACACATCACTTACATTGGATACTATTAACAAACACACACACACATTGGATACTATTAATGCACACACACCACTTACATTGGATACTATTAATGCACACACACCACTTACATTTGATACTATTAACAAACACACACCATTTACATTGGATACTATTAACACATACATACCACTTACATTGGATACTATTAACAAACACACACCACTTACATTGGATACTATTAACACACACACACACACACACACACCACTTACAATGAATACTATTAACAAACACACACCACTTACATTGGATACTATTAACAAATACACACCTTACATTGGATACTATTAACAAACACACACACACCACTTACAATGAATACTATTAACAAACACACACCACTTACATTGGATACTATTAACAAATACACACCTTACATTGGATACTATTAACACACACACACCACTTACATTGGATACTATTAACACACACACACATTGGATACTATTAACAAACACACACCACTTACATTGGATACTATTAATACACAGACACCACTTACATTGGATACTATTAACAAACACACATTGAATACTATTAACAAACACACACCACTTACATTGGATACTATTAACAAACACACATTGGATACTATTAACAAACACACAGCACTTACATTGGATGCTATTAACAAACACACATTGGATACTATTAACAAACACACATTGGATACTATTAACAAACACACAGCACTTACATTGGATGCTATTAACAAACACACATTGGATACTATTAACAAACACACAGCACTTCTATTGGATACTATTAACACACACACAGCAATGACATTGGATACTATTAACAAACCTGTGGTGCAGAGTACCCGCCCACTTTACTCCTTTGAGGACAGCTGCGACTATGTGTACGATGCCATGTGGTCTCCTACGCACCCTGCTCTGTTTGCTTGTGTGGACCTGGCTGGACGTCTGGACCTGTGGAACCTCAACAACGACACTGAGGTTCTCTCGCCATGGAATGTAACACCTGTAGGAAGCAAGAAGGTGTCTTGACGCAGTGATGTGGTCTTCCTCAGGTTCCCACTGCCAGTGTGTATGTGGAGGGGGCTCCAGCGCTGAACCGCGTGCGATGGGCTCACACCGGAAAAGAGATCGCCACCGGAGACTCTGAGGGACAAGTGCAGGTGTACGACGTGGGCGAGGTGAGGCGGCAGCCATCAAATCATCCAACTCGAGGACAAACTATTGCCAAAAGTATTTGCACACCTGCCTTGACTCACATATGAAGTTGAAGTGTCATCCCATTCCTAACTCATAGGGTTCAATATGATGTTGCAGCGATTACAGCTTCAACTCTTCTGGGAAGGCTGTCCACAAGGACTGCATTTGTTGCACAGGTGGCATCCTATGACAGTTCCACGCTGGAAATCACTGAGAGCGGCCCATTCTTTCACAAATGTTTGTAGAAACAGTCTCCATGCCTAAGTGCTTGATTTGATACACCAAGTGATTAGGACACCTGATTCTCATCATTTGGATGGCTGGCCAAATACTTTTGGCAATTTAGTCTACGTACAGTATGTATATACTGTATATATCCATCAATCCATCTTTTTCCGCTTATCTGAGGTCGGGTTGCGGGGGCATCAGCCTATATATATATATGTATACAAATATATATATGTATATATACACAGTATATACATACATATATATGTATGTATATATACATAAATATATGTGGTTGTGTGTATATATATATATACAGTATATATTTACATACATATATATATATACATGTGTATATATACGTATATATACACAGTATATATATATATATATATATATATATATACATACGTATATGCATACATGACTGTCTCAGAAAATTAGAATATTGTGATAAAGTCCTTTATTTTCTGTAATGCAACTAAAAACATGAAAATGTCATACATTCTGGATTCATTACACATCAACTGAAATATTGCAAGCCTTTTATTATGTTAATATTGCTGATTATGGCATACAGCTTAAGAAAACTCAAAAATCCTATCTCAAAAAATTTGAATATTTCCTCAGACCAAGTAAAAAAAAAAAATTTATAACAGCAAAACAAAATCAAACATTTGAAAATGTCAATCAATGCACTCAGTACTTGGTTGGGAATCCTTTTGCACGGATGACTGCACCAATGTGGCGTGGCATGGAGGCAATCAGCCTGTGGCATTGCTGAGGTGTTATGGATGCCCAGGATGCTTCAATAGCGGCCTTTAGCTCATTTGCATTATTGGCTCTGGTGTCATTCAGCTTTTTCTTCACAATACCCCACAAATTCTCTATGGGGTTCAGGTCAGGGGAGTTGGCAGGCCAATGGAGGACAGTAATGTCATGGTCAGTACACCAGTTACTGGTGGTTTTGGCACTGCCAGATCATGCTGGAAAATGAAATCATCATCTCCATAGAGCTTTTCAACAGATGGAAGCATGTAGTGCTCTAAAATCTCTTGGTACACAGCTGCATTGACTCTGGACTTGATGAAACACAGTGGACCAACACCAGCAGCTGACATAGCCCCCCAAACCATTGCTGACTGTGGGAACTTCACACTGGATTTCAAGCAACTTGGATTTTGCTCTTCTCCAGCCGTTCTCCAGACTCTAGCGCCTTGACTTCCAAATGAAATACAGACTCTGGACCACTCTGCAACTGTCCAGTACTTCTTTCCATAACCCAAGTCAGGCGCTTCTTCCGTTGTCTTGAGTTCAGGAGTTGCTTGACCATGGGAATACGGCTATTGTAGCTGTATCTGTTGAAAAGCTCTATGGAGATGGTGATTTCATTTTCCAGCATGATCTGGCACCTGCCCATAGTGCCAAAACCACCAGTAACTGGTGTACTGATCATGGCATTACTCCGGTCTGCCAATCCAGAGGTACCACCCCTGATGTCCACGCGATGTTGCAGAGTCTTGTCCACTAAGACAGCCCCACAGCATCCAGAGCCTTAAGGGACTTCGGGCAGATCTCATCCACCCTCGGGGCCTTGCCACCAAGGAGCTTTTTAACTACCTCAGCAACCTCAGCCCCAGAAATAGGAGAGCCCACCACAGATTCCCCAGGCACTGCTTCCTCATAGGAAGACTTGTTAGTGGGATTGAGGAGGTCTTCGAAGTATTCCCTACACTGATCCACAACAGTCACAGTCGAGGTCAGCAGAACACCATCCTCACCATACACGGTGTTGACAGTGCACTGCTTCCCCTTCCTGAGGCGGCGGATGGTGGTTCAGAATCGCTTCGAAGCCGTCCGGAAGTTGTTTTCCATGGCTTCCCCAAACTCTTCCCATGTCCGAGTTTTTGCCTACGCAACCGTGAAGCTGCACACCGCCTGGCCTGTCGGTACCTGTCTGCTGCCTCCGGAGTCCCAAGAGCCAAAAGGACCCGATAGGACTCTTTCTTCAGCTTGAAGGCATCCCTAGGTTCTAGGATTACTGCCACGACAGACACCAACCACCTTGCGACCACAGCTCCAATCGGCCGCCTCGACAATAGAGGTGCGGAACATGGTCCACTCGGACTCAATATCCAGCACCTCCCTCGTGACATGTTCAAAGTTCTTCCGGAGGTGGGAATTGAAACTCTCTCTGACAGGAGACTCTGCCAGGCGTTCCCAGCAGACCCTCACAGTGCGTTTGGACCTGCCAGGTCTGTCCGGCATCCTCCCCCACCATCGCAGCCAACTCACCACCAGGTGGTGATCGGTAGAAAGCTCCGCCCCTCTCTTCACCTGAGTGTCCAAAACATAAGACCGCAAATCCGATGACACAACTACAAAGTCGATCATGGAACTGCGGCCTAGGACGTCCTGGTGCCAAGTGCACATATGGACACCCTTATGTTTGAACATGGTGTTTGTTATGGACAATCTGTGACGAGCACAAAAGTTCAATAACAAAACACCACTCGGGTTCAGATCCGGGCGGCCATTCTTCCCAATCACGCCTCTCCAGGTTTCACTGCCGTTGCCAACATGAGCGTTGAAGTCACCCAACAGAACAAGGGACTCACCCGAGGGAGCACTCTCCAGTACTCCCTCAAGGGAATCCAAAAAGTGTGGGTACTCTGAAATGCTGTTTGGTGCATAAGCACAAACAACAGTCTGGACTCGTCTCCCCACCCGAAGGCGGAGGGAAGCTACCCTCTCGTCCACTGGGTTGAACTCCAACGTGCAGGCTTTGAGCCGGGGGCAACAAGATTTACTACCTCAGCCCGTCGCCTCTCACTGCGTGCAACGCCAGAGTGGAAGAGAGTCCAGCCCCTCTTGAGAGAACTGGTTCCAGAGCCCTTGCTGTGCGTCGAAGTGAATCCGACTATATCTAGCCGGATCTTTTCCACCTTGCGCACTAGCTCAGGCTCCTTTCCCCCCAGCGAGGTGACGTTCCACGTCCCAAGAGCTAGCTTCTGTAGCCGAGGATCGGACCGCCAAGTGCCCTGCCTTCGGCTTCCGCCCAGCTCACATTGCACCCGACCTCTATGACCCCTGCTATGGGTGGTGAGCCCATTGGAGGGGGGACCCACGTTGCCTCTTCGGCCACCAGGTGCTCGCCATCGTGCCCCACCCCCAGGCCTGGCTCCAGAGGGGGGCCCCGGTGAGACGCGTATGGGCGAGGGAAAACTGGGTCCTTCATTTGTATTCTTCATAGAGGTCTTAGAGCTGACGGTTTTGTGATAATGAAAAATGTGAGTGGTATTACTAGCTGTCTAGAATTTTACCACGGTGGATTTTACTGTTATGGATATAAATGATAAATATAATTGATATTAAAGGCCTACTGAAATGCCATTTTCTTATTTAAACGGGGATAGCAGGTCCATTCTATGTGTCATACTTGATCATTTCGCCATATTGCCATATTTTTGCTGAAAGGATTTAGTAGAGAACATGGACGATAAAGTTCGCAACTTTTGGTCGCTGATAAAAAAGCCTTGCCTGTAGCGGAAGTAGCAGACGAGTAGCGTGACGTCACAGGTTGTGGAGCTCCTCACATCCAAACATTGTTTACAATCATGGCCACCAGCAGCCAGAGCCATTCGGACCGAGAAAGCTACGATTTCCCCATTAATTTGAGCCAGGATGAAAGATTTGTGGATGAGGAAAGTGAGAGTGAAGGACTAGAGGGCAGATAGGGAAGATGCTGTGAGAGGCGGGTGGGACCTGATATTCAGCTGGGAATGACTAAAACAGTAAATAAACACAATATACTCTATTAGCCACAACACAACCAGGCTTATATTTAATATGCCACAAATGAATCCCGCATAACAAACACCTCCCCCCTCCCGTCCATATAACTTGCCAATACAACTCAAACACCTGCACAACACACTCAATCCCACAGCCTAAAGTACCGTTCACCTCCCCAAAGTTCATACAGCACATATATTTCCCCAAAGTCCCCAAAGTTACGTACGTGACATGCACATAGCGGCACGCACGCACGGGCAAGCGATCAAATGTTTGGAAGCGTACTCACGGTACCGCGTCTGCGTATCCAACTCAAAGTCCTCCTGGTAAGAGTCTCTGTTGTCCCAGTTCTCCACAGGCCAATGGTAAATCTTGACTGTCATCTTCCGGGAATGTAAACAATGAAACACCGGCTGTGTTTGTGTTGCTGCAGCCGCCCGCAATACACCGCTTCCCACCTACAGCTTTCTTCTTTGCTGTCTCCATTGTTCATTGAACAAATTGCAAAAGATTCACCAACACAGATGTCCAGAATACTGTGGAATTTTAATAGCTGGCCACCATGCTGTCCCAAAATGTCCTCCACAATCCGTGACGTCACGCGCTGACGTCATCATACCGAGACGTTTTCAGCAGGATATTTCGCGCCGAATTTAAAATTGCACTTTAGTGAGCTAACCCGGCCGTATTGGCATGTGTTGCAATGTTAAGATGTCATCATTGATATATAAACTATCAGACTGCGTGGTCGCTAGTAGTGGCTTTCAGTAGGCCTTTAAGAGTAAGCAAAAGTAAAGACTACTACCTTGTTTACGTCCTTCACTTCAACTTTTATCATCATTCACAAATATTGCTTGCATGTTTGAAACAAACTCAACTCAACTCAAGCATTTAAACATGGTTTGTATTTGTCCCATCATGCATTGTGCTGAATAGAACTGTTTGTATTTGTCCCATCATGCATTGTGCTGAACAGAACTGGCTGTCATTTGTAATTGACTTGATAAAGTCATGTTGACACATTCCTTACTGAGCTTGTTTGCTGACTTCTGCTCTCAACTTAATACTCTCTGATCACTTCTGTGTCCTCCTGCAGCAAATCTGCGTCCCCAAAGCAGACGAGTGGACTCGCTTCGTCAGAACTCTCGCTGACATCAACCAGAACAGAGATGAAGCTGAGGAGCTGGCCAACGTTTGATCACACCACACTTTATCCAGAAATCACACCCACTACACCACACTTTATCCCTAAATCACACTACTCATCCCTGCTGGACGTGGAGGACCTGGCTGTGCATCTCCTCCTCTTCATCATGACTGTCCATCTCCTCCTCCTCATCATGACTGTCCATCTCCTCCTCTTCATCATGACTGTCCATCTCCTCCTCATCATCATGACTGTCTATCTCCTCCTCCCTCCTCCTCATCATGACTGTCCAGCTCCTCCTCCTCCTCATCATGACTGTCCAGCTCATCCTCCTCATCATCATGACTGTCCATCTCCTCCTCATCATCATCATGACTGTCCATCTCCTCCTCATCATCATGACTGTCCATCTCCTCCTCATCATCATGACTGTCTATCTCCTCCTCCCTCCTCCTCATCATGACTGTCCAGCTCCTCCTCCTCCTCATCATGACTGTCCAGCTCATCCTCCTCATCATCATGGCTGTCCATCTCCTCCTCCTCCTCGTGGCTGGCCATCTCCTCCTCATCAAGACTGTCCATCTCCTCCTCATCATCATGACTGTCCATCTCCTCCTCCCTCCTCCTCCTCCTCATGACTGTCCATCTCCTACTCATCATCATGACTGTCTATCTCCTCCTCCCTCCTCATGACTGTCCATCTCCTACTCATCATCATGACTGTCTATCTCCTCCTCCCTCCTCATCATGACTGTCCATCTCTTCCTTCCTCCTCCTCATCATGACTGTCCAGCTCCTCATCATGACTGTCCAGCTCCTCCTCCTCCTCAGGACTGTCCAGCTCCTCCTCCCTCCTCCTCCTCATCATGACTGTCCAGCTCCTCCTCCTCCCTCATCCTCCTCAGGACTGTCCAGCTCCTTCTCCCTCCTCATGACTGTCCATTTCCTCCTCCTCCCTCATCCTCATCATGACTGTCCAGCTCCTCCTCCTCCTCATCATGACTGTCCAGCTCCTCCTCCCTCCTCCTCCTCATGACTGTCCAGCTCCTCCTCCCTCCTCCTCATCATGACTGTCCAGCTCCTCCTCCCTCCTCCTCCTCATGACAGGTCCAGGAGTGCTAGAAGAGACCACCTTACATGTTCCACTCTTAGCGTCTGCTACAACCAAACTCTCAATAGTTTCCATCTGAAATTGAGCTCTGAAATTAGAACCTTCTTCATCCGCTGACTGCTCCTCAACAATATGCAAACCTTTCTACTTGCACCTTTATACTAACACTTGAATATTGTTCTGACAGCCTCCCTGGTGCTGAAGATGGAGAAGACTAGCACTCACAAGTGTTGCATTTTAACCCCTGCAATATTTAATATTTATTCTGCTCATTTGAATTGAAGTGCATTAACATGTACAAGCCTAAGTAGCACACTAACAAATTGGCACCTCAATTAGATTTCATGTGTGAGAGGATTCAGTGCCCTTTCTTTTACATGATGAAGAGGTCAGATGTACTTTGTACCCTCAATGCAACTTCAGAGACATCCAACACCACGTCAAGGACCATACTTAACAACTTTTTTGTTTTTAAAAGAAGGAAATTGTATCCTTGTGTCCAATTCATTTAGTCACCATCAAGAAGTGTTTTTCCAAATGCATTTAAGAAACTGTTAAAACTACACAAATCAATCATAAATGGTTTTGTATTTGAATACTTCCTTCTATGATCACGTGAGGCCCGTGATCAAAGTCACAATGGGAGAAGAAATATTGATTAAAAACAATGTAACAAAGTTTGCTCTCTTGATATGTGCACCTTTGGGTAGTTTAGGACCTAGAAGAAGAAACATTCATCCTCAGAGTCTGAAAATGTATGTTGAGCATTCTTCAAATGTTGGCCTTTCCTTCTTTGACAAAGAGAAACCATTTGAATGCATAGAGAAGTGTATTATTATTATCCTCATTGGAATAAAACTCAGAATCTGTAGTTGTAAAATCAAAACCATATGGATGATTTATTTCAATAAAATGACTGAATTATATGCTTTTAATTTAATAACTAATGTCTCACTGATTTGTATTGCAAAGGAAGAAAAAGTCTTCTCATAGACCGCCTTGCCGTCACACCACCATGCACACATTTCCATCTCAGCACAGCTTTACAATATGTACAGTACACCACTTTGTGCACTTTTACAGTATGTACAGTACTCATCCTCTATGTCAGACAACACAAATCATAACGTAATACAGGAGTGCATAAGGCTGTTTTATATGAAGTGAGGAGTGTGAGCCACTGAAGACACAAGGCAGCGTCCTGATGGGCTGAGGGCCACAGCTCCTTCATCCAGGCTTCTTCTTCAAACTGGCTTTGTGGTTTTTGCAAATGTAAATATCTACGTGGCGATATGAAGGCTCCTAAGGGGCCTGAGCGGGAGCGGCGGGCTCGGGCAGGTGGATGGACGCCACGCCGGATGACTTGAATTTGGGCAGGTGGAGCCCAAATTTGTTCTCCACTCCGGCAAAGGTGGCGGCGGCCAGACGGTAGCCTCCCACGTGATCGGCGTTGATGGGCGGAAGCTCCAAGATCCGGGACTTGGGAGTGGGTTCGGATCCGGACGGGCGACTGCACAGGGAGAGGACACAATGTTTGATGTTCTACTTGCAGTGGAAGCTCCATTTCCCATGTGCCCTTTTGCAGCCCACCAACGTTTACATGGAGCCAAATATGTCTTGTGTTCATGCATTCATTCATTAACATAATCATCAACTTAGAATTTAATGGCAGCAACACATTGCAAAAAAGGCATTTTTACCAGTGTGTTACATGGCCTTTCCTTTTAACAACACTCAGCAAAGGTTTGGGAACTGAGGAGACACATTTTTGAAGTGGAATTCTTTCCCATTCTTGCTTGATGTACAGCTTAAGTTGTTCAACAGTCTCCCTTCTCATATTTTAGCCTTCACACATTTTCAATGTCTGGACTACAGGCAGGCCAGTCTAGTACCCGCACTCTTTTACTATGAAGCTACGCTGTTGTAACACCTGGCTTGGCATTGTCTTGCTGAAATAAGCAGGGGCGTCCAAGGTAACGTTGCTTGGATGGCAACATATGTTGCTCCAAAAGCTGTATGTACCTTTCAGCATTAATGGTGCCTTCACAGATGTGTAAGTTACCCATGCCTTGGGCACTAATACACCCCCATACCATCACACATGCTGCCTTTTACACTTTCACCCTAGAACAGTCCCCATGCTTCTTTTCCTCTTTGGTCCACAGTTTCCAAAAACAATTAGAAATGTGGACTCGTCAGACCACAGAACACTTTTCCACTTTGCATCAGTCCATCTTAGATGAGCTCAGGCCCGGCGAAGCGTTTCTGGGTGTTGTTGATAAATGGCTTTGGCTTTGCATAGTAGAGTTTTAACTTGCACTTACAGATGTAGCGACCAACTGTAGTTACTGACAGTGGTTTTCTGAAGTGTTCCTGAGCCCATGTGGTGATATCCTTTACACACTGGTGTCGGTTTTTGATGCAGTACTGCCTGAGGGATCGAATGTCCATAATATCATGGCTTACGCGGAGTGATTTCTCCAGATTCTCTGAACCTTTAATGATATTACGGAGCGTAGATGGTGAAATCCCTAAATTCCTTGTTGAGAAATGTTGTTCTTAAACAATTTGCTCAGGCATTTGTTGACAAAGTGTTGACCCTCGCCCCCGTCCTTGTTTGTGAATGACTGAGCATTTCATGGAAGCTGCTTTTATACCCAATCATGGCACCCACCTGTTCCCAATTAGCCTGCACACCTGTGGGATGTTCCAAATAAGTCTTTGATGAGCATTCCTCAACTTTCTCACTCTTTTTTGCCACTTGTGCCAGCTTTTTTGAAACATGTTGCTGCCATTAAATTCTAAGTTCATGATTATTCGCAAAAGATAATAAAGTTTGTCAGTGTGAACATGAAATATTTTGTCTTTGCAGTCTATTCAATTGAATATAAGTTGAAAAGGATTATTATTATTTACACAAGGTGACAACTTCACTGCTATACTCACCTTCTAGTGTCTTCAAAGTCTCCATTTGTGAGTATAAAATAGGGACTATTATTCATGTTTACGTGGCTTCTTATGGGGAAATGTGTTTCACTGTGCGAATGCTTTAGTTGGCGAAGCATGTTCAAGAACCAATCAAGTTTGTAAATGGAGGTTCCACAGTACATTCAATCCTAAAAGTGTTAAGTGGTTGAATAATTAAATTAAAACAACAACTTACTGTCCTCCAAAGTCAACATAGAACCACCTCTGCAAGAGTTCATAGGTGACTAGAGTGACACCAAACTGAGGTGAGGAGCGACACATACGAGCTGGAGGAGAAAGCACATGGTGTTTAACACTGACTTCTCTAAATCCTTCAACAACACACACACCTCCTGCTCCCTTCCACAGAGCTCGGAACCCCTCCTCCTTCATGATCTTCCTGAAGCAGTCCAACACGCCCGTGTAGGTGGTCTGTCCCGCCCGGGCCGCCACTTGCAGGCGTGTCTTGATGACGTCGGCGGGCGTCACCAGCGAGGCCGCAGGGATACCTGGGAAATACAAGCACGGGACATTAAAGTGACAATGTATGTTGAAGTTGTTTCACAAACATTAAAAGCAACAAGACCGTATGAAGGTGTAAATATCCAAACAACAATGATGTCATAGAATAAAAGGGTAAGAGTAACAATATCAAATGAAGAATAGTAAACAAAGCAGGTAGTAAACTACAGTCTTTTTAAAGGAGCTGACACTTTGAGCAGACCTCAGATCAGCAGCACATTTGTTTACATTTCATACAATCTCTTCTACAAACACTGGAAATCCTATTTCTATTATTTACATTTCAAACAATCTCTTCTCCAAACACTAGAAATCCTATTTCTATTATTTACATTTCATACAATCTCTTGTACAAACACTAGAAATCCTATTTCTATTATTTACATTTCATACAATCTCTTGTACAAACATTAGTGCTGCAGACACTGCAAGGTCACACAATGTCAGGCCACAGCAGCAGATGTCATCAAAGCTTTTTACACTCTTGAAATGTTTCTGAGTCCCCTCTTTTACACATTTGTTTTATTTGTTTGAGTCCCCTCTTTTACACATTCGTTTTATTTGTTTGAGTCCCCTCTTTTACACATTTGTTTTATTTGTTTGAGTCCCCTCTTTTACACATTCGTTTTATTTGTTTGAGTCCCCTCTTTTACATATTTGTTTTATTTGTTTGAGTCCCCTCTTTTACACATTTGTTTTATTTGTTTGAGTCCCCTCTTTTACATATTTGTTTTATTTGTTTGAGTCCCCTCTTTTACACATTTGTTTTATTTGTTTGAGTCCCCTCTTTTACATATTTGTTTTATTTGTTTGAGTCCCCTCTTTTACACATTTGTTTTATTTGTTTGAGTCCCCTCTTTTACACATTTGTTTTATTTGTTTGAGTCCCCTCTTTTACATATTTGTTTTATTTGTTTGAGTCCCCTCTTTTACATATTTGTTTTATTTGTTTGAGTCCCCTCTTTTACACATTTGTTTTATTTGTTTGAGTCCCCTCTTTTACACATTTGTTTTATTTGTTTGAGTCCCCTCTTTTACACATTTGTTTTATTTGTTTGAGTCCCCTCTTTTACACATTTGTTTTATTTGTTTGAGTCGCCTCTTTTACATATTTGTTTTATTTGTTTGAGTCCCCTCTTTTACACATTTGTTTTATTTGTTTGAGTCCCCTCTTTTACATATTTTTTTATTTGTTTGAGTTCCCTCTTTTACACATTTGTTTTATTTGTTTGAGGCCCCTCTTTTACATATTTATTTTATTTGTTTCTGAGTCCCCTCTTTTACATATTTGTTTGAGTCGCCTCTTTTACACATTCGTTTTATTTGTTTGAGTCCCCTCTTTTACACATTTATTTTATTTGTTTGAGTCCCCTCTTTTACATGTTTGTTTTATTTGTTTCTGAGTCCCCTCTTTTACACATTTGTTTTATTTGTTAGACCTTGTGCTTCTTAGTGCCCAAATATGAGACATGAAGTGTTATGCTCTACTTGAAGTATCTTCATGTCAATAGTACCTGCAATGCTCTACTTGATGTATCTTCATGTCAATAGTACCTGCAATACTCTACTTGAAGTATCTTCATGTCAATAGTACCTGCAATGCTCTACTTGATGTATCTTCATGTCAATAGTACCTGCAATGCTCTACTTGATGTATCTTCATGTCAATAGTACCTGCAATGCTCTACTTGATGTATCTTCATGTCAATAGTACCTGCAATGCTCTACTTGAACTATCTTCATGTCAATAGTACCTGCAATGCTCTACCTGAAGTATCTTCATGTCAATAGTACCTGCAATGCTCTACTTGATGTATCTTCATGTCAATAGTACCTGCAATGCTCTACTTGATGTATCTTCATGTCAATAGTACCTGCAATACTCTACTTGAAGTATCTTCATGTCAATAGTACCTGCAATGCTCTACTTGATGTATCTTCATGTCAATAGTACCTGCAATGCTCTACTTGAAGTATCTTCATGTCAATAGTACCTGCAATGCTCTACTTGAACTATCTTCATGTCAATAGTACCTGCAATGCTCTACCTGAAGTATCTTCATGTCAATAGTACCTGCAATGCTCTACTTGATGTATCTTCATGTCAATAGTACCTGCAATGGCTCCCGCAGTGAGAAGCTGCAGGGCGCCCAGCCGACCTTGCTCGTCAGCCATGGTGGACTTGAGGTGGGCGTAGGCGGGGAAGTAGATGGCGGAGAAGGGGATGTCCCTCAGGAAACAAGCCTTGGCTCCCTAAAACATGCATGGGTTTAAAGAGCGAGCCACACATGGACCTTGTGGGGTACAACACCTCACCTTGTAGAGGCCGAAGAAGCCCAAGTCTCGCACCACGTTGAGGGCGCTAACTCGAGGTCCTGTGGTGATCTCACCTGCCACCTGCAGGCGAATCTTCACGATCTCCAACGGGTTGGTAAAAATCACCTGGGAGCCTCCAGCCTTTATGAAGAAGGAGAAGTTTGCACTTTTCCTGTCGCGTGCAGTGGTTGCTGCTACTCACACAGCCACCGGCCATGATCTCTGCCACGAAAGGAATGGAGTTGTCCTTGTCCGTGAACTTGTCTCGTACAAAGTCGTTGACCTGTGAAGCGTCAGTACAAAGGAAGTTGCTGTGTATGGACTTCTTCACACTGCAGGTGCCCAAGTCTAGGCTATTATTCTCAATTCCTCTATATATTTGAGACAATACCGCCATACCTGTACCTTTTGATGTGCCTTTGTCAGGCCGTTTGTTCTTTTGTGCGCCTGACTGGCGAAGCACAGGCCACACCCATGTGTTTGTGGAGGCTCCTCTCTGACGCATCAAACTTTTTAAAAAATAGGGCGACTTCTCGACTCCCGAGTGATGCAATGCTTTGGTCAGACAATGTTTTGGCTTTTGGTGAATGACTAAATCTTTTCTTTACACATCCACCACTTTGCTTGAGAACATATCTCTCCTGGTAAAGATTTTATAACTATTGTGCAAGTTGTTGACTTCTGTTAGCGACTTAACACAGAAGCTAAGCTATACCTCCTCTCTGCTACTAGCTGGGTGTGTCAAATATTTAGCTACAAGCCGGTGCCTCCACCCACAGCCTGTGCGGACTAAGCTACTGTAGTAGCTTTAAGCTTAACAGCTAGCGGCTTTCACGCAGTACAAACTCCATCTGTCACAAGCGTGAGGATGTAAACCTAACATTCATAAACAAATGAAGGAAAATTGCTTTGACATAGCAACGGCTAACTTAGAACTTTTTAAAGAATAAACAACACAATGGTTATCTAGCCATAAAACACTTAGGCACCCTTAAGCACTTTATTATCCCACTATTCCAACTAGAAATACTGTGGTATGGCCCAGCCCTACCCATACCTGACCTGTATTCAACTGTTCTCATGTCAGTGTGAACACAGCAATTCACATTTTTTCTAATCCGACCCAGGCTGCTTTCCTATGTGGATATAAATCTGATATGTATGGAATGGGACTCAAGGAGCCTTCATCTGACCAATATGTCATCAAATAGCGATAAGTGTCATCATTCTTGGCAAAAATAGACAGTTGTTAACAAAATGAGCAAACTTAATGTTATGAATTCATGCCAACGTTCCACCACTGCTGCCTCTGACTGCTCGTCCACTTTTCAGGGCAGACATGGAGCAAATGTTATGCAAACCACAAGAGCCAAAATGCTTGCCCTCTTCCATCTTAATCGTTTGCCGTTTGGAAAATGCTGACTTTGATCGGAGAAAATCCTTGAAATTGCCACAAGAGCGCCATGACGGAGACCTCCTAGAAACAAAGCCACTGCAGCAGGTGTGACGTCATGACATCATGTCTGCATGCGGGTCACTTTGCATTCACATTACACATTTTTTGTAAACTGGACGATTACATAAAAAGATTAAAAATCTGAATTTGGCCAGTGTGAACGTAGGTCAGGTCTATCTTTGATTTCTGATGCAATGTTATTGAGTGTGTGAGGAACTTACAGTGAGTTTGATAGCCTTCTCAGGGGCCACACCAATGAGCTGAGGAACCAGACCTGTGGGGCATCAAGGGTGAGTCAGACATAGTTATAACATGAAAGTGTTTGTTTCATTAATGGCAGATGAAATGAAGAAGATGCAGGTGAACTTTAGCCCTTGTGCAACCTTAAGATTGACTACAGGAGGGATATATAAGGGATGGGATTCGCGCATAAGTCAGCATTTTTTATTTTTTACTTTCAACGCTTTAAATTTTTCCTATCTAGCTATTGATAAAGTCTCTAATATCATGTTTATCTTTTCTTATGTTTCATGGCTTTCTTCAAAAATAACAGTTTATAATGAGAAAATGCAAAATAGGGCAATATTACTAAAATAAGAGTGGAATATTTGAGGTTGTGTAATTACAGACTTCAATTCAGAGATTCATTCAATTTTCATGGAAAAAGCATTAAAAATAGCAGTTATAATAGGGATGATTTATTTTTATTGACATATCTTCGATTCAGCAACATAGCTGCTGGAGGAATTAAAGGGGCTGTTTAAAACAATGCGTTTTGGTGTCCTTTAGTGGTTTTTGATTAAGTTTGTTTTTTTCATAGAATTGGGGCTGCAACTAATGATTAATGTGATAATCGATTAATCTACCGATTATTACTTCGATTAATAATCGGATAAAAGAGACAAACTACATTTATATCCTTTCTAGTATTTTATTGAATAAAAACACCATACTGGCACCAGACTTATTTTGATTATTGTTTCTCAGCTGTTTGTACATGTTGCAGTTTATAAATAAAGGTTTATAACAAAAAAACAAATTTTTACTAAAAAAATAAAATTTGCCTCTGTGCATGCACATAGCATAGATCCAACGAATTGATGACTAAATTAATCACCAACTATTTTTATAATCGATTTTGATTCGTTGTTTCAGCCCTACATAGAATATATATATATCATTTCAATATTTCTTATACAAAAAAAACCTCTTGAAGAGTAAGTGCAGCTTCTCTGCCACGCACCTTCAGCGGTTAAAAAAACCCGATGTCAATGTAGATGCACTGCACGACTGCTTCTAAAATGCCCAAAAAAATTTGTAAATGTCTCCTGCATGTTTAAAAACAGCAAAACGTCACAGGTAGGAGCATGACAACATGAATGTGCAGTAATAGTATAGTACAGTAGACACACAATCCTCATTTAAATAAGGCAGTCTGCAACACTTTACAATTGCACACACGGTCTTAGTAAATCACACACACTATTTTATAGATTGCTCACGCTGTTTAGTGCGTGGTTTTTGGATCTTAGTAAAGCAGGCCCAATTCTATGAAGAAGGCAGTGTTACAACAAGTGCATGATGTAGCAGCATGTACACACGGTGCCCCCTTCACATTTCTGACTGCCCCTCATATATGCCTGCCTAGAACCGGCCCTGGAAGGAATACACGTAAAGCCCGTTTTGGTAGCAGCATACCTCTGTAGAAGCCGAAGAATCCTTCATAGCGCAGCACCTTCTTCGCGCAGTCAAAGCTGTTCTTGTACATCAGCTCCCCCACAAAAGAGCCGGTGGACCTCTGGTTCTGCATCCGGGTCTTCACCAGGTCGATAGGGTACACAGCTGTCGCACCCGTGGCTTCACAGACAAACACAAACTTGGACTGAAGAGTCTTTCTTTTCTCTGCTGCTGTGATTGTCAAACTGTGTTACGTGTACCACTAGTGGTACGTGGGACTTGATTAAAGTACAGTGTTTTAGTTTCCTATATTTAAACACAGTGTTACTGTTCAAACTGTGTGTAATGTTACAGTGACCGACATTTATAAATATAATTATAATAAATAAAACATCTGCCTTGTTTTTAATGAATACTTATGCCTACTACGCTACAGTATTTGAATGTTGGTCACTACGGGGAGGGCCAAGTTTTTCCTGGGGTGGTACTTGGTGAAAAACTGCATTGTTGGTTTTCAGGATAAAAAAAAAAAAGACTTCTGAGTCTTACCTCCAGCAATGGAGCCCAAAGTGAACCTGTAAGCAGATTCTGCAATTTGGAGCCACACAGGCCTTGAACTGTCCCCGTGAGTCTGATGGAGGAAGCAGAATCAGACCATTATGATGAAGTGATAGCACTTTCTCAAATATAGATAGATGCTGCAACAATGAAATACTGGATGCATGGGGCACCAGGACAATTAACTACGATAAGACAAATACAAACCAGGTTTCCATATGAGTTGGGAAATTGTGTTAGATGTAAATATAAACAAAATACAATGATTTGCAAATCATTTCAAGCCATATTCAGTTGAATATGCTACAAAGACAACATATTTGATGTTCAAACTCATAAACATTTTTTTTTTTGTGCAAATAATCATTAACTTTAGAATTTGATGGCAGCAACACGTGACAAAGAAGTTGGGAAAGGTGGCAATAAATACTGATAAAGTTGAGGAATGCTCATCAAACACTTATTTGGAACATCCCACAGGTGTGCAGGCTAATTGGGAACAGGTGGGTGCCATGATTGCCCTTTGAGACACTTGCGATTTAGGGCTATATAAGTAAACATTGATTGATTGATTGATCTGTCAGGTTGATGTTTACAGCGGCAAAAGTGAAGCAAATGCTTGCAAACGTTCCAATGTGGGAATCAATTAAATATTCATTTTTTTCAAAGAAATTTACAGAAGTCTAGAAGTAACTTCTCCCTTCAAAAACCCATTGTCCCTAAAAGGTATATTATTGAGTAGATAAAAAGGACAATGGGGTGTGTGTGTGTGTGTGTGTGTGTGTGTGATAGAGAAAGTGACAGTGGTGATGTTACCTGTTTTTGGGTTTCAGCCAGGTTATAGGGAAGACTTCCCTCTTCTAATGGAGCTATTCTCTCGATGTCAGCCAGGTTCAGGCGCCTGACAAAGAGTACACACACCACTGCTGAGAGCTGCCATGTCTGACACAACTCATTTCAAAGCAGTCATTTATGCACAATGTTTTTGTTTACACTGTCGTGGTAAATTATAGATGTATTCAAATGTACCATCTTATTAGCAGGACACTTTTCCTTTTTTGTTGTTGTTACCTATCAGATGTTCAAACTGATCATGTGTCACACTGACCCCAGTTGTTTGTTTTTGAAGTGTGTTTACCCTGAGGGGGAGTGCAGTCCTGATAACTGGTAGAGGATGTCAATTTCCATTGGCGTGATTTGACCAAACTTGTTGGCCCCATGAACAAACTCCTCTGCAGATAAGATACAATTGTAAACAGACTTCCCTTGAAAGCTTCCACATGGTTGCCAACAGACAAACTGGACGCACCTTTGGTGACTAGTGTGTCGTTCCAGGAGCCAGCCAGTGTGCTATAGATCTTACGGATCAGCTCCATGTTGTTAAGCAGAGAGTTAAAGGCGTTAAAATAAGAGAAGCTGACAACGTGAGAGGTGCTGCCTCCTGCTGCCTGGAAGGAGAAAGACATACATATACATTCAGTATGTGTGTATAAACATATACAACTTGTGAAATGTTATATATATATATATCAGGGGTGTGCATCTCTACTTTAAATGACAGTTCAATATGAAACTCGATACATGGGTTACGATACCATTCACTAACAATACTTTTTAAAACATTACAATTCCATTCAATGCAGATGGAAGCTTTGCATGGTGAAAAAAAAATCCAATACATCATGTCATGTCAGAACAATGTCATGTGTGTATTTTTGAAATAGACACATACAAAACAGGCGATGCCTGCATTAATTATGAGCTAACTTCAAGGCATTGCAATCCATATACTGTATGTGAAGAAAAGAATATGTAAACAAATCACTTTTGGAAAAGTGAGCTGGTATTTCATGTAGCAACAATAAAGTAGAGAACAATCAAGTGGAGGTGTTATAACACCACAGTAACACAAGTGCAAGATACAATGAAGTGCCAGCAGTAAACTAAACTGCAGCTCAAACACTTTTATTTATTCACTACTTCCAATGCATTAGAAGTACATCAGTCTTTCATGATTGTGAACATTCCAAAACAAGTGCAGTTCCCCTTCAAGTGACCTTCACTTGAAACTCATGAGGATGAATTGTTGTGTTACCAACTTTTATGTGGGGTTGCTTCTTATTTCTAATCATTCTAAAGTCATTTGTGATGTGTATGCAATGTGAAAGTGTGTCATAACTACCACCATCAGATGGATAAAACAAATAGCGGAAGCAGTATCATGAGTCCAGAATCTTCACTGACCCAATTAGAAAGCAGTACTAGTAGTTGATGTGATTACCTCACAGAGTTGTGTCTAAGTTGGGGCTGGACGTCTTTAAAATCATTCTTGCCAGTCGGTAGGTCTGCTAGCATTAGCATTCTTAGCTCCTTCATCACCGGCTTGAGTGTCCCAATACAGGTGAGTGCTCAGATTAGTTCTGCTACTTTATTGCTGCTTTCCAGCATGGCCATACTTTTATCCAACTGACCATTCTTTTTTTTGTCTTTTATCCAAACGTTAACTACACCTTAGATTTAATATTCCTGGGCGCATTGTTTGTAATTGCCGTCTGACATGAGTCGCTAACGACAACGGTACACTCGTATTACGTCATCACAGAAATCTCGCAAGGTGAGAGCGGCCATCTTTTGTAGTAGATCTATAAGCAACCAATTCATGGCTTCCAACATTACATCGACCGATCCATACCATATATAGATCCATCCAGAGGCTCACCAAACGATGTATTCATACCTCTTAAGTTAAAATCGATTTGTACCGATTATTTTTTACACCCCTAATATATATATATATATATATATACATACATACATATACACACATCATAATCATTCCATAATTGTTGAGGGTAAAAGTATAACTGCACTAATACTGAGCTGTGTTGTGCTAACGACACATGTGGGGAGAAGGGGTTTGATTGGTTAGGTTGTTTCTCACCATGGCCTTAATCAAGACAACCTCGACACATATAAACTCACTGAGACAAGGTTCTCCTCCACGAAGGGGGTGAGCATGTGGTGCCTGATGGTGGCCATAATGTCACTGAAGTCCAAGGCAGAGATGACGCCATTCTTGCCTTTGTCCTTCTGAGCAAAAGCCTGCCGTGCGTGCTCTAACTGCAGTTCCTAGAAGAACATGACACCGCACAGACGAGGGTAAAAATATAGTGGCAGAACGAGTTTAACCTTGGAGATTCTAGGCATTTGCATTTCAATACCTGCAGAAACTGAGTGAACTCGAGGTAGTTGAGACGTTTCTTGCGGTCACGGCCAAAATGCAAATGGATAAACTCACAGTCCCAGTTGAAGGGAATGTGGTGGTGCACTGTGGTCTGGCTGAAAATGTCTCTCACATTCTCTGTAACATAAACAGACATGGAAACTGTGTCACGGTAGCAAAAGGCATTGTTTGGATTTGGAGAGAAAGTGGAAGTGGTTAAGTGCACCCGTGTGTAATTGTGTAATGAGTCAGACAGAGAAACATTGGGAAATTCAATGTCAGCTGTGGACTGCAAGGCGCTCTAAAGATGCAACACACAAACAAGTGCAGCTGCACACAGTCCAATGTATTTTTGGATCAACTGCAATCACATGACTGCAACATAAGCCCGGTGTTGGGCAAGCTACTTGTAAAGTCTAGGTAGCTAAATGACAAGTTAGTTTACATTCAATGTAACGAGGTTCACTACACTGAAGCTACCCACCAGAGAAATGTAGCTAAGCTAAGCTGCAATAAAGGTAACTTATAGGGGAACATTATCACCAGACCTATGTAAGCGTCAATATATACCTTGATGTTGCAGAAAAAAGACCATATATTTTTTTAACCGATTTCCAAACTCTAAATGGGTGAATTTTGGCGAATTAAACGCCTTTCTAATATTCGCTCTCGGAGCGATGACGTCACAACGTGGCGTCACATCGGGAAGCCATTTTCTCAAACACCGAGTCAAATCAGCTCTGTTATTTTCCGTTTTTTCGACTGTTTTCCGTACCTTGGAGACATCACGCCTCGTCGGTGTGTTGTCGGAGGGTGTAACAACACGAACAGGGACGGATTCAAGTTGCACCAGTGGCCCAAAGATGCCAAAGTGGCAAGAAATTGGACGTTTGTTCCGCACACTTTACCGACGAAAGCTATGCTACGACAGAGATGGCAAGAATGTGTGGATATCCTGCGACACTCAAAGCAGATGCATTTCCAACCATAAAGTCAAAGAAATCTACCGCCAAACCCCCATTGAATCTGCCGGAGTGTGTGAGCAATTCAGGGACAAAGGGCCTCGCTAGCACGGCAAGCAATGGCGGCAGTTTGTTCCCGCAGACGAGCGAGCTAAACCCCCTATCGACCCTAGCTTCCCTGGCCTGCTGACATCAACTCCAAAACTGGACAGATCAGCTTTCAGGAAAAGAGAGCGGATGAGGGTATGTCTACAGAATATATTAATTGATGAAAATTGGGCTGTCTGCACTCTCAAAGTGCATGTTGTTGCCAAATGTATTTCATATGCTGTAAACCTAGTTCATAGTTGTTAGTTTCCTTTAATGCCAAACAAACACATACCAATCGTTGGTTAGAAGTCGATCGCCGAATTCGTCCTCGCTTTCTCCCGTGTCGCTGGCTGTCGTGTCGTTTTCGTGGGTTTCGCTTGCATACGGTTCAAACCGATATGGCCCCATAGCTTCACTTTCTTCTTCAATTTCATTTTTGCTACCTGCCTCCACACTACAACCATCCGTTTCAATACATGCGTAATCTGTTGAATCGCTTAAGCCGCTGAAATCCGAGTCTGAATCCGAGCTAATGTCGCTATAGCTTGCTGTTCTTTCCGCCATGTTTGTTTGTGTTGGCTTCACTATGTGACGTCACAGGAAAATGGACGGGTGTTTATAACGATGGTTAAAATCAGGCACTTTGAAGCTTTTTTTAGGGATATTGCGTGATGGGTAAAATTTTGAAAAAACTTCGAAAAATATAATAAGCCACTGGGAACTGATTTTTAATGGTTTTAACCATTCTGAAATTGTGATAATGTTCCCCTTTAACAACATCAGAGCTATTTTTAAGGACCAAACCTAATTCCAAGTCATTGCTATATAACCATTAAAACTGTGATACAGACAGATCAAATCAGTTCAATTGATTTCCCACTTTTATCAGTCAGGTATAAATGAAGACTACATTTTACATTTGGATAACACGTGTCTTACTACCACTGCAATATGAATATTGCTTGAGCTAATACTGTAATTGTCTCATTATAAACAACTGTATTAAATAAATAATGTATTTCAGTTGTTGGTATGACTAAAGAATCAAACACACTGCTTTGCTTACATGTTGCCGGCTTGTGCTTGTTCTATGTTTACTTTCTGCGTGACTTGAGAAGTGACACAAAGTTGTTTAGGTAGGGCCAAGGTGATTTACACAACTGTGCGTTGGTGCTTTTCATCCGAGCTGCAACATAATTTGCGGGCATCATTTTATACCCTCCAATCTCAGCTGCGGAAGGATACCGAAGTGACGTAATACTGAAGATATACATCTAGGCTTTAGAAATGCCTGGGAAAATGTAGTTTCTGTGGGCACAAAATTAGTTTGAGCACTGAAAAGCTCTAGAAAATACAAAAGAGCAAAGCTCTGACCACGTTACAGAAAATGTAGTTAAACTAGAAACAAGACTACTTGTAGTGCCGCTACTGCCCAACACTAGCTACGTGTACATGGGCTAAATGTATTCAATGTGATCATAATTCAGATTAGAATGTTACAAGGTACATGGACCCTGAAAAAAAACATCCGATTATGACGAGCGTTTTCATGCATCACACCTGAAATGGGGATACTTTATTTGATCTAGCGCAGCACATGCTGTAAATGGAAGTAGAAGCAGCAGTGACTTCCGCTGTAAACAAACATGGCTCTGTGCATTTCTGCTTTTCCGACATCACGTTATTTATTTGATCATTTTTTCCTTCTGTTCACTACTTTTGTTTGACCTCTCTTTTTTAAATGGAGCTGTTTTGTGCCCTCCATGTTGTGATATGTACAGGTTGCGGTAGTTCCTGTGGTCGCACACGTGACGTCATCAGGGCGCGTCTTCATGTTATGACATTCTGTATACGTGCCTGAGGCTAGCAGTTAGCACTTGGAGTAGCTGTAAACAGCTTGCTTTATTGAAACATCTACACATGACACTCCAGACCATACTCTTGTTTTTGCTAGTCTCGGTTTTAGAGCAACAAACAATATATAACGCTACGTCTGTATATGTTGAATGGGGGGAGACAGCAAGACAATCGCTTCATTCCGGGACTATTCAATTTAGTCCCTCCTCCACCACCAAAGTATGGCTGACGTCACAAACATGCGCAGCAAGGATCATTTCGACCCAAACTTTGGAAGAAGTGTTCTCATGCGCTACCATCTGAATGACTATCGGCATATACCACACATTTCTATCAGAAGAAAATCTAGATCTGAACGTGTGTGATCGGGTCAGAATATTCCGAATGTCGTGTTTACATGAAGCATTTTTATTCTTGTTAGTTTTTTAATCCAATTAATTGTATCCACATGCACATAGCTACTGGTTGAGCTGAATCACAAAAACACAAAACAATGGAACGTACCAAAGGAAATGTCTCCAGTTCCAGTCTTGTCAAAGAGCTGGAAGGCAACAATGAAGAGAGCATCTGGTGCACACAACACAGATTCAAAAGCCAGAAATTCCTGGAATGAGATCAGCCTGCCAAAGACGTTGGATAAGAAATAAATTGATGAGTTGCATGTTACACACACAAACAGTACAACAGTAAACTGGAGGTAAAGGGAAACTGCACTTTTTGGGGAATTTTGCCTATCTTTCACAATCCTTTTTAAGAGAAGAGCACAGGTTTACATTTTTTGATGCATACTCATTAGTAAATAAATGTGATCAAAAGTCCGCTCACAATGGAGCCTATTGGAGTCGCTCTATTCTGCTTATAAAAACATCCAAACACTTCCATTAAGGTTTTATGTACACACTGCAAGTATATATGTAATGTAGTAACATTTAATATTTACGTACTTTGCTCATTTTAAGCATATGCGGCACATTCATTTGCTTTTTTTTTTTTAAAACAACAACACTGATTTCTACTCACGGCAGAACGTATGTGAGCCAACAAACATAATAACACATCACTTACTGTACAATGTTTGCTGTCATTAAGATGCTGATTGATAGAACCTTGTTATAGTCCTGTTTTTAGATGAAGAATAACTCATAATCCTCGCAAAGAAAAGGGGGTGGAAGCAAATGTCTTTTTGTGTCGTTCTCGTCATTTCAAGGCTGTTAAAGTGTACCAAATTGTCGGAATATGTCCTCATTTACCATGAATTGATTAATGTAGACCCCGACTTAAACAAGTTGAAAAACTTATTGGGGTGTTACCATTTAGTGGTCAATTGTACGGAATATGTACTGTACTGAGTAAACTGTACTGTTTCATATAATGTATTCCCTTCCTTTGCAATCTACTAATACACATTTCAATCAATCAATCAATCATCCTTCTACTATCCAGGTGAGAGGCATGATTTATCATCTACAATAAACTGCCACAAGCAAGAAAGCATCTTACCACTGGGTAATGTCAAAATGGGCTCTTATAATAACAATATCACTAATACTTGGTTAATATTCAAGTCCCAAAATGTAAATGGTGTATTGTTGGCAGTTTTTGGATGGTTATTTATTGGGTTTTATGGGCGGAATAGAGGACCTCGCATTGGCTCTGTTGTAAGCTGACTTTTATTTACAGTTATTTACGAGTTAGAATGCATTAAAAAAAAAAACATATCCGTCGTCATGTCTTTCATAATGATTGTGAAATTCCCCCAAAAAGTGTAGTTCCCCTTTAAGACAAGATTAAAACAAATGAAATCCTCCTATATCTAGGAGTGACACTTAAATACTTCACATTGACAGACCATGTGTGTGTGTGTGCATAATTGCATGGATAACAAGTGGTCTATCTTATCTACACAACACAGTAGTAGCAAGTACTTATCAGGGAAAGCTCAATAAACATTCATTAGTGGCATTTAAGGCTCTGCGCTGGTACACACCCGTCCTTTGTGGTGTCGGCAACAGCAGACAGCAGCTGTACAGTTTTGGGGTTGTGGTGAATCTGTGTTTGCAGACCCAGATACTTCTGGACAAAGTCTCCTGGGGTCATAAACTTGTCTCCATCCTTGTCCACAATGCTGGCATACTAAGTGGGAAACAAATGCACGTGTCAGCCTTCACAGACAATTACATTACTTTCTTTCAGCTTTAGTAACCCAACAACCAATTACATAACTTTTATGAGTTGTATGCGCTATTATATAAACACGTTAATCACTTTGCATGACGTGTTATCAACAGCCTTGGTAATCCCCAGAGTTTTCCTTTGAATGTGCACGTTTGTTTCACAATCCCGCGTAAGAAAGTGTTAACAGAAGCTGTTGGCAGGCACTCGAAGGTGATTGGACAAACAATCTGTCAATCACATTAACTCAAATAAGCGCAAGAGTAAAATGCATAATGACAAGTAGAGAAGAAAATGTTGATTGTTCTTCTTTTAATTCCTAAACATCCAGGTGTGATATAACTGCTGCTATAACAGCGTCAACACTATTGTTAAAATCTATTTGCTATGTACAGTGTGTTCCATAATATCCACATATAAGACCTACTTTTACAGAGCCTGAAAGGCGCCTAGGGAAATTTCTACATGCAAACCAACAAGTGGCGCCCAACAACTATTCCTTAAGCGAGTCTGAGCTTTTCTTCCCGTCACTCACACATATTGTTTGTTAGCAAACAAAAGAGGAGTTATGATGCCCAATTTAGAAAATAACCGTTAAGCCACTAAGAAATATTCAATTTTATTACTAAGAAAATAAAGTAAAAAAACATTTCACTGTTACTATGCTTTAGAAATGTTTTAGTTGGTCTTTTTTGTCTTTAAAAAAAGTGTTGAAAACGTCTTACAGTCAGGTCAATACAGTAGATTGAAAACCTCATCTTTAGCTACTGCCGCTTTCATCAAACCCTTTTAACGGTTTCTCTTTACTGCTGTTCTGTAAATGTAGCTATGACAAGTACTGTGGTGACAAAGTCATGTTGCCAATATTGTGCTTGCTGAAGTAGTATCAGAGCAATGCTCGAGGCAGGACAACAACTCACTTGTTGATGCTGGCGCTGACGTTACCAAGCATAACTGTTGGACTGCAGGATGCCGTGTTTCTGTGTAAAAGCCCACACATCTGTGGCAATATCCCGCCATTGCTGGGTTCTGCACAAAAAGGCCACTTCCACTGTCATGGCTACTTTGGGGGATTTGTGTAAAAGAAGGCATCTTAAAACCATGTCTAAATTGTGGGTGTTAGCGAGATGGATTTACAGTAAACCCCCGTTTTTATCGCTTTTATTGGTTCCGGTCTTGACCGGGGTAAATGAATAAAAGTAAAATTATTAATTATAAATCAAAGATTTTCATAGTGAGAGCATTATACACTATTTTTTAACATTATGAGAGTCTTCTAGATATTAAATAACACCTACACAGTCACATTTACACTCCTTTAAGATAATATTTATATCAATTCTACTCTATTTACATCCTATTCTCGTTACATTATTTTTAATGTACGTGCTCTCGTTCTTGTGCTACTTATTGGGCCAAATCTGGGATCTTGGGTACTAAATTTTGTGCGGTCTCATGCATGCTGGTATGACAATAAAGTTCCTTGAATCCTTAATATAGTAATGCTGCTAGATGCTGAGCTAATCAGTGGACGCAATACTGAACAGTGAGCTCTGATTTTGTTTAGTCTCATCCGGTGACTAATACTACAGAAGTATTGCTATTTAAAGTTTATTTAGCCATTTTAGGCCTGAAAATGCTTAATTTAAGAAAAAAATACATACAATATACTTAAAAAAATAAATCAAGGAAATCTGTGATAGAGTGAAGCCGCAAATTCCAAAGCACGATGTGGCAAGAGACTACTGGACAAGAGGACACACTTTGATTGGCTGGTTCAAATGACCTGTTCAGTTGATTGACCTGTACGTGTACGACACTTGTCTGGAGAAATAGAGTTGAAGCTGTTTCTTACATGCTGTGGCTTTCACTACAAAACTCTGCTAACTTTCCGATCAAAATGAAGAAGAATGCAACAGCTTCAGCTGCTGCGCACCGACAAATTCTGATGATGTGGCGTGACATGTCTGACTTGCACGAACCCAACAAATATTTGGTTTTTTTGGCTTAAGCTTGTGTGCTATTTGATCTGTGTGTTTTCCAACACCGAGAAGAGCTTTGTCATGCAACTGTCACACACTGTCCATGCACAGAAGGTGAAGGTTAACTGTAATAACCCAGTACAGTTATTTTTAATACTTAACATGATCAAGGGTGTGATCCAGAGCGTACAAAGGTATACACTTTCTCTTTTGCGCTCATAAAACAGCCAGCACTACAAACATCATAGTGAAATGAATAACAACATAAAACACACAAGCTTCACTGGTCACACAACATCTCAATGACTGACAATTTTAGATGAGCGAGACTTGATATTCCCAGCATGGAGCAAAGCAGCGAGTTCTGCCAGTTGAACTGTATCTAACAGTCTAATCTAAACCTTGTGACACAAGCTCACTCGGCAAGCCTGGCCTCCTCATTTACCAAGAACAAACACTTCTTTTGCTTTTAAAATGAAATGTGTGACACGCTCACCTTCTGGAAGATGGTCTTCAGCTCACTTGGATCCCCACGTTTGGTAGATTGCACCTAAAAACAAAGCGGTTGTTAAAGTAGGTCGGGGATAAAGCGGTTGTTTACATATCATTAAGTGCTGTGGCACGTTTCCTTATTGCTGTACAAAAACACGCACAATCACGTCTACCTGTAACCTTATGCAAAGTAACATGTTACCCATCACAACAATGAACGTGTAACCTTATGCAAAGTCACATGTTACCCATCACAACAATGAACGTGTAACCTTATGCAAAGTAACATGTCAGCCATCACAACAATGACGTCTACCTGTAACCTTATGCAAAGTCACATGTTACCCATCACAACAATGAACGTGTAACCTTATGCAAAGTAACATGTCAGCCATCACAACAATGACGTCTACCTGTGACTTTGACATGTTACCCATCACAACAATGAACGTGTAACCTTATGCAAAGTAACATGTCAGCCATCACAACAATGACTTCTACCTGTAACCTTATGCAAAGTCACATGTTACCCATCACAACAATGAACGTGTAACCTTATGCAAAGTAACATGTCAGCCATCACAACAATGACGTCTACCTGTAACCTTATGCAAAGTCACATGTTACCCATCACAACAATGAACGTGTAACCTTATGCAAAGTAACATGTCAGCCATCACAACAATGACTTCTACCTGTAACCTTATGCAAAGTCACGTGTTACCCATCACAACAATGAACGTGTAACCTTATGCAAAGTAACATGTCAGCCATCACAACAATGACGTCTACCTGTGACTTTGACATGTTAGCCATCACAACAATGAACGTGTAACCTTATGCAAAGTAACATGTCAGCCATCACAACAATGACGTCTACCTGTAACCTTATGCAAAGTCACATGTTACCCATCACAACAATGAACGTGTAACCTTATGCAAAGTAACATGTCAGCCATCACAACAATGACTTCTACCTGTAACCTTATGCAAAGTCACGTGTTACCCATCACAACAATGAACGTGTAACCTTATGCAAAGTAACATGTCAGCCATCACAACAATGACGTCTACCTGTGACTTTGACATGTTACCCATCACAACAATGAACGTGTAACCTTATGCAAAGTAACATGTCAGCCATCACAACAATGACTTCTACCTGTAACCTTATGCAAAGTCACGTGTTACCCATCACAACAATGAACGTGTAACCTTATGCAAAGTAACATGTCAGCCATCACAACAATGACTTCTACCTGTAACCTTATGCAAAGTCACGTGTTACCTATCACAACAATGAACGTGTAACCTTATGCAAAGTAACATGTCAGCCATCACAACAATGACGTCTACCTGTAACCTTATGCAAAGTCACGTGTTACCCATCACAACAATGAACGTGTAACCTTATGCAAAGTAACATGTCAGCCATCACAACAATGACTTCTACCTGTAACCTTATGCAAAGTCACGTGTTACCTATCACAACAATGAACGTGTAACCTTATGCAAAGTAACATGTCAACCATCACAACAATGACGTCTACCTGTAACCTTATGCAAAGTCACATGTTACCCATCACAACAATGATGTCTATGTGTAACCTTATGCAAAGTAACATGTTACCCATCACAACAATGAACGTGTAACCTTATGCAAAGTAACATGTTACCCATCACAACAATGAACGTGTAACCTTATGCAAAGTAACATGTCAGCCATCACAACAATGACGTCTAGGTGTAACCTTATGCAAAGTCACGTGTTGCCTATCACAACAATGACGTCTAGGTGTAACCGTATGCAAAGTCACGTGTCAGCCATCACAACAAGAATGACAGCTGTCATTATTACAGAAAAGGAGCCAACTTGCAGCGACAAGCTAACAAGCTAACAGGCTAGCACTAAAGTCATCACACGCTAACGCTTACAGTGTGAAATAAAACACACATGAAAAACACACGCAGGAGGTTAAGTCACGAGAGTGAGAAAAATGTGAGTTGTAGTCAGGAAGAAAGAAGTAAGCAATGACAAGTGGTTAGCATGAAGAAGCTATCCCCAAGTCTCATCCGTTCAAGGCCAGCAGCCGCCGGGCGTCAGTCAGCTAGCAGCCGCACTGATGCGAGGAGCTCCGGACAGCACGACGCCCTTCTTGCCGCCTGAGGGGCTCACACGCTCGCCTACACTGTCCCCGCGCGTTAAAACGCGCAAAACACAAACAGGAATGACAAAGTAAATGTTACAAATCACTAAGGGAACGATGCCGAAGTCACCTTGACCGCCATGCTGGTGTGACGTCACGTACACTGACACTGAGCGAGAGGGGGAGAGAGAGAGAGAGAGAGGGAGAGAGAGAGAGAGAGAGAGAGAGAGAGAGAGAGAGAGAGAGAGAGAGAGAGAGAGAGAGAGAGAGAGAGAGAGAGAGAGAGAGAGAGAGAGAGAGAGAGAGATAACAAAGCCCTTACCTACAGAGGGACCCTAGAGCAGGGATATCCAAAGTGCGGCCCGGGGGCCATTTGTGGCCCTCAGCTAATTTTTTAACGGCCCCCCGGCACCCTTGAAAAATACTACTGAATAAGAAAATGAAACATAAAAAAGTGGAATAAAAGAGCAAACAGGTGAAATGTAACAAGAAAAAGTTGCAATTTTGTCTCTAATAAGACAAAGCTGCCCTGCAACTTGTCCAGGGTGTACCCCGCCTTCCGCCCGAATGCAGCTGAGTAGGCTCCAGCACCCCACGCAACTCCCAACGGGACAAGCGGTAGAAAAAGGATGGATGGATGGAAGACAAAGCTGCCATACAGGCATTTTTTTCATTCAAAAATGTCCATCCATCCATCCATTTTCTACCGCTTGTCCCTTTCGGGGTAGCGGGGGGTTCTGATTGATTGATTGATTGATTGATTGATTGACTGAAACTTTTATTAGTAGATTGCACAGTACAGTACAGATTCCGTACAATTGACCACTAAATGGTAACACCCCAATAAGTTTTTCAACTTGTTTAAGTCGGGGTCCACGTTAATCAATTCATGGGTGCTGGAGCCTATCTCAGCTGCACATGTCATTGCTCCAAAAATAATAATCAATCAAATGTATTGTTTTGAATTATTGACCTGTTTAAGGCTCCAATTACTTCACTTCAAAAATGAACTATTTTGGGGGGGAAATATTACTTATTTTATGTGTTTGCCGTATAAAAAACAAAGTTTTCTTTGACAAAAAGGGTATAAAATAAACAAACCAACCAAAAAATGTCTAGAATAATAAAAACATATAATCAACAGACAGATCTGAAGTTGATCTAGAGACCATACTTGCCAACCTTGAGACCTCCGATTTCGGGAGGTGGGGGGTGGGGGGCGGGGGGCGTGGTTGGGGGCGTGGTTAAGATATGTATATATATATATATATATATATATATATATATATATATATATATATATATATATATATATATATATATATATATATGTAAATAAATAAAATAAATACTTGAATTTCAGTGTTCATTTATTTACACATATACACACACATAACACTCCTCTACTCATTGTTGAGTTAAGGGTTGAATTGTCCCTCCTTGTTCTATTCTCTGTCACTATTTCAGAACACACACATTATACAAATATACATTATAAAATCAATAAGAAAACGGGAGCTCTAATTTGGGAGTCTGAATTAGGATCAGAAGTTCCTATATAAACATTGCGCACTCACGTCGCCTTTTTGTATTGATTACTGCAGCTGTGCACTGGATTCATTCACAAATACAAACTACAACTCACAAACACTTTAGAGTTAGGCTCCACCATCAGAATGTGTACTTAAACTTATAAAGATCACATGGATATTATTCAGTGAGTTAAACTAACCTGTTATACAGGAGGAAAAAGCACACAGGACGTTTCAATTGTTCACAGACTGGTCGCTCTCATCAGAATGACAAGACACTTCCGGTCTGCAGGTGATAGCATTCAATTGGGAAGAAACGCCCTACTGCCCCCTACTGACCAATGTGAATACTGATAAAGTGTAATGACAGCTCCAAAAACAAATTCAAACCACAAAATAAAATAAATAAATCAACACAAAAATGTGACACATTATGGGTGGGTCACATATGCATGTACAGAAGATGGCAGTATTATCCTGTTTAAAAGTGTCACAACATTGTTGTTTACGGCAGACGAACTGCTTTACGGTAGATGAAAACTTGACTGCTGTTGTTGTGTGTTGTTACCGCGCTGGGAGGACGTTAATGAAACTGCCTAACAATAAACCCACATAAGAAACTAAGAACTCGCCCTCCATCATTCTACAGTTATAACGTGATTGGGCAGGCATGCTATGTATATTGTGGGAAAGCAGACGTGAGAACAGGCTGTCAACAGTCACTCAGGTCCGCATGGAGCTGGAGGGGGCGTGGCCTCCAGCTCCTTCTGAATTTCGGGAGATTATCTGGACAAAATTTGTCCCAGGAGGTTTTCGGGAGAGGAGCTGAATTTCGGGAGTCCCTTGGAAAATCCGGGAGGGTTGGCAAGTATGGAATAAGATGATTGTGCCAAATAATTACATGTATTACTAGCTGTTGAAATAAAGATAATAGAATAAGATGATTGTGCCAAATAATTACATGTATTACTAACTGTTGGAATAAAGATAATAGAATAAGATGATTGTGCCAAATAATTACACGTATTACTAGCTGTTGGAATAAAGATAATAGAAGATTATTGTGCCAAATAATTACATGTATTACTAGCTGTTGGAATAAAGATAATAGAATAAGATGATTGTGCCAAATGTGAATGTTGCCAGGTGTCACGTGACTGCGGTGAAGGTGAACACGTGACTAGTAATGGCGTCCTCCGGCGCTGGCCGACTAGTAAGAAGATCAGGTAGGCGACCACTCTAGTCCTGAGTCCTTCACTAATGTCTAATAACTCACTGGAGTGTACAAGTCACTTGTAGATCATCTCCCTGCGTTTAGAAGTACATCTTTCTTGTTTAGTAGCTTCACTCACTGAGCCCACACGACAACGTCCGGGTTCTCAGGGTCTGTCTATGCACTGGAAACAGAGGATCTGTTAGTATCTCAGGGTCCATCTATCCGCTGGAAACAGTAAACAGAGGTTCTGTTAGTACCTCTCAGTCCGTCTATCCACTGGAAACTGTGACCAGAGGTTCTCTTGGTATCTTAGGGTCCGTCTAAGCAGTGAAAACTGTAACCAGAGGTTCTGTTAGTATCTCGGGGTCCGTCTATGATCTGGAAACAGTAAACAGAGGTTCTGTTAGTATCTCAGGGTCCGTCTATGAACTGGAAACAGTAACCAGAGGTTCTGTCAGTATCTCAGGGTCCGTCTATGCAGTGGAAACAGTAACCAGAGGTACTGTGCAATCTACTAATATAAGTTTCAATCAATCAATCAATCTGTTAGTATCTCAGGGTCCGTCTATGCACCGGAAACAATAACCAGAGCTTCTGTTAGTATTTTAGGGTCCGTCTATGCACCGGAAACAGTAACCAGAGGTTCTGTTAGTATCTTGGCAGTTTATATCAAGTTCAGCTGCTTTAAACAAAATATTGGCTTGGAACAATAACAGCAGGAGTGGTTCATGGCAATATTCATATTGTGTTGCTTGCTACCTTGTCATTAAACATGTAATTGTTTCCTGTGTTATTGTTGTGAGGAGAATATTGTCAATATGAGTCATTTTGTACATGTGTTAGCTTTACATTACAGTAATACCACTCAATAAAATGGTTTTCCTCTTTTCTTACAATTTGTGTACAGCTGTATTTATATTTCATGTGGTTCTTGACTCAGTGTGATAGCACAGCTATTGAGACTACAGCATTATTCTATATTCCTAATTGCGATTTTTCTCTTCAAAATGGCAATTCGATTTGACATTAGAACAATATGCAATAATGTATCTTAAAAACAATTGGCCTTCTGCAGACAGACTCAGAGCTTTTGTCTACACCATGCTCTTAAACTAAAGAAATGATCGATACAAACTATACAGTGTTTATAATGTAATGTAAATATAATATATAATAATTATAATGCAAGTAACCTTTTAAAATGATATGAACTTTTATTTCTCATTACTGTAAAATTGTTAATCATTGTACTGTAATTGTAAGGTAAATAACTGTTATCCTAAATAAATAAACCAACCAAAAAAAAAAAAAATTGATTCTCATTTCTGTAAGAAAACATTTAACTTAAATACATTTTTAACATCCTAAAATGCTTTTTTTTTCCAAGTTAGAAAAAGTAGATCTCTCCATTCTTGCTTGTTTTTCCGTGATGATGGGCTCATATTACCCATCCGATTTGAAGCTGCAATATTCCCACAATAAGACATTTGGCTTCGTAATCGTATTTTTTTCCACCTGATTTTTTGTTATTTTGCGGAACTTCTCACTGGTGAGTCCGCAAGGTGCTCTAGCGTCTGTCTGTGCATCCCGTGTGTGTGGTCTCGCTGAGTCGCTTCCTGCCCACCGAGACAAAGATGTTGGATAAGTGAAAGAGGGCTCACCCTGTTCAGTTAATTTTACTGTTAAATAAACACGCTCGGGTGCTAAAAGTGATGCATAAAATGAGACCTCGAGAGAGACGAATAAACGCGAGGCTCAACAATTCTGATTGGTGAACATGTCTGTCACTCAAATGCCAGTGACGACGGAGAAAGAAAAACCCCATAGGAGCACTATGTTGTTTTTAAGGACCTTCTGCAAAAAAGCTAGTCAAAGATCATCTCTAGGACAGCACTCAAGTGTTTTTAAGAATCCGGTACAAAAATGTGACTCCCTTAAAGTTGTTTTGACTGAAGTCGCCGTCCACCAGTTAAATAGCCTATATGAGGAAAAAGAGAGGACCTTAAATGGAACCTTGAGGAACACCTAAGTTATTTCAATCACAAGTTAGGACCTTAGTGGTCTATGCTTGCTAGCAAAATTCTAATGTCAATGCAAGGATCCGTCAATGTGTTCACAGTAGTCCACATTTTCCCAGAAACAAGAGCACTCTAGTGTTTTTAGGAATGTACTGCAAACATGTTTGTTTTGAACTGAGCACAGGGGCCGCATTTGGTTCCGGGTCTGCAAGTTGAATAGACCAGCCTTATGCTTTACCGTATGTAGCAAAGAGTGTTACTGACTAAAAAGGATGTAAGTTTGATTGAAGGAAGTCATTAATACTCATGCAATTTAAGTTTGCATTATTGATAAAAAGATTGGACAATTCATTGTATTTATTTATTATGACATAGTTCTTGTATAAATGAATGACTGTAGGTTTTATTTCGGAAATGAAAGAATATTGCAAAACATAATACAAGTCAACATTTAGAAAACAATCCTACACCTTCTCCCGCTTGCAGCAGAATTAGTTCAATTAAATGAAATACATGTATCATGATGTTTATATAAGCACATACATTGTGTGAAAAACACAATGATTATCAACACTTGCCTTTCTAGCTGCTCAGTGTTCAAATAATGTGTTTGTGTCGCTGACTTATGCTCCAACATTACTTAAGTGCCCCAATTAGTCTTTTCCATAACCTCACTCCATCAATGGGAGCATATAAGGTTTTTTTTTATTGTTATGTGGGCAAAACAATGTTTTTAGTTGATACTTTTCCTTAAGTTATACCCACCTTTTCTGTGAAAAGCAAAATTTTAGTATATTACAGGCAGAGCAAGTTAGGGGGTTGCTTGTCGTGAGTTATCGGTTCCTTTGCTATGAGATCTCAGTATCCGTGTCAAGGTGGTTGCTGTCATCCAAAGGCTGTTTTTTGTCCATTGCTGCAGGAGCGGGTGGTCTTCTTGGAAGGGTGCACTGTCTTCAACAGCGGGGGTCTTCCCCACTGCCACTGTGTCAGCAACATGGCCGCTTCTTCTGGGAGAAGTGGAAGAAGGCCCACTCTCACAGTGTAGTTGGCCCTGCTACTGTACGACCTGCTTACGCAGTACCAAAGGTACAACTTTACAACCTGATATTTTTGCTTTTTTAGGTGACCAGACACAATGAGGTCATGTATTTTTTTTCCATTCAAAACACCTTGCCTGTGGTTTTTTTTCCTGTCAGGAGTTATTTTACTCATTTTGTTTCATGGCATTCTTGTTGAATTGATGCTCAATAAGCCTATTCTGCGGAGGTAGTTATAATATAAATAAGGACGGTGCCGACACCGATTGGTATCGGCCGATTTTCGTGAAAATCTCTCTGGCTGACAAGCAGCTAATGATGGGTCTCAATACGCAGTGTAGAGCCGCTCCCTTAAACTAATAATAATCACCATCATTGCGGCAAATAAACTACATTTTAAGTCAAATTATGGAGGACGAGGCTAAACTTGTTACACACCAAGAGAAAGCCAGGAGCAGGCATGATAAGAACTAAGTAAGCCTACAGCAGGAAGGGAATTCATACAGCCCCATTCGTCACAGTTTACCTGACACACGAAACGTGACGAATTGGGGGTGCACTATCCACTTTAGCCGCCAGATGGTAGAGTGTTGAATTAAAAAAAATGTCTTGTGGTAATTCCAACTTTGCCCACAGTTTCAGCTGCTATGTACAGTCGCACTTTCCATAATTTTCAACAGACTGCATTGCCAAAATTACCTCCACATGAATCCCTTCCCTACTGTAGCTTTAAACAACACTAAGAAATAAAGCCTTAGTGTAGAAAGTAATTAGCATGAAAGTAGATGACTGTATGATATAACTGCAACTGTTGGTGTGGCACAGTCACCACACCACACCACACGGAAGAGGATTGGATCGGTCCATAAATTGGTGGTGTTAATAGTAAGGGTAATATCAGTATATGATCGATGCTGGAGTGATCAAAACGATATTTTTATTTTCTCCCAAAAAAAAGTATTGTTTTTTTTTCATGTTTATTAACTCAGGGAATAGTTCCATAGACCCAGGAGGACTTTCAGGGAGAAAACCCTAATGTATTTAAATGAGTAGCAGAAAGTAGTCTTTGCTTTTGTGTACTATTGACTTTGTTTTGATCAAACGATTTTATGCACCGACTCAGCGTAAATGCATTAAAAAATGTACAGTTAACACATGTGATCGGTGTTGGTATCGACTGATCTTGTTATGCCCATTTGATTGTAGACTCTTACTGACACCTTGTGGCGATATGAAAATACTACGCGTCATTAGTTTGGGCACTTCCGGGTTGGCGACGTCAGTTATGTTTATGAGACAATTGAGAAGTAGACAAGTTGTGTTAGCTCTTACAAGCCTTGGAAAAGGTAAGTCTGTAAGTAAACTGTTTAACTTGTTTATGTAACTCAATATTAAGGTGGAAAGGGGTTAAATTTGATACTAAGATGTTTATTGAAAAACGTTTTTTGTGCTCTGTTTCAATGGATGTTTTGAGGACTTAAAATGGCTGCCAGTCGTGTATTTCCACCATCGAAATAGTTTCCACACTCAGAGGTATTTGTTTGATGATAGTACTGTATATTTGTGTGAAGCTAATATTTGCATATTGTGTATTACATTTCAGTATGTTAATAGAATCACATAGCTTATACATTTGTCATTGTGTGTATTTCAGTTTTACAAAAAATAACAGTCCAGTGCAAGACAAAAGTAAAGATAGGAAAAGACAAAGCAAGATCAACAACAATAAAGAGCCTAAATGGATGAATCTGCTTTGGAACTTTATTAGATGTCTTGGATTGTTTGTTAGCTGTCTGCCAAGCTGTATAACCTCAACACGTATAGTGAGGGCAGATGGATGCTCGTATCGGCAGCATGAAACTTTGATGGGAATATCCCTAATGGTAACGTCTTTAGGGTTGGTCTGGTTCTTGCCTACTGAATAATAAGTGCCAATAAGGCTGCACTATTCATCAAATGTAATCGTTACTGCTACGATTAAATGAGGGTGATCGTCGGCGATATTAACATTTAAAAGTTCAAGTACTTTCACAAGCAACAGTCAGCCGACCACCAGGGGGCGACCATCAGTGGACGAGTAAGAGTGAGTGAGAGGGACATCAAACAAGATGTAATAAAGTTGTAGAAGATGTATACTGTGAGCAGTAAAGTGTGTTCCATGTCATTTTGTGCATAAACTTATTTCACTGCAGTGGCATATTTATTTTGACTTAGCCCTTTTGTACTTTTTATTTTAGAACTATTTTTTATTACGTTTCATTTTGAAATGAATGCCCAGTTAACATACTGTTTGCTGAAAATAGAAAGGGCAATAAAAATGTTTTCCATAACATAGTGAATAATCGTGATTTTAATATTGATAAAAATAATGATGATGATTATTTTGGTGCTAATGACACAGCTCTAAGTGGCAACTAAGTCCACAGACAATATTCCTTCCAGAAGTGATGGTACTCAATGACGTTCACATGACTTTTTCTAAAACTGTAGTTCAGAGATTCTCAAACTGTGGTACGGTACGCGGGCTCCAAATAGTGGTACGCCAAAGAATCACTTAATTAAATATTTAAACAAAGTGTTACTGTTCAAACTGTGTGTAATATTACAGCTACCACACACATTAAATATACTTTTTAAAGGAAACTTCTTCCTAGTTTTGATGACTATTTAGGCCTACTGTGCTACTGAATTTTAATGCTGGTTTCTTGGTGAAAAAAGTATTTATTAGAATTTGCGTAACCCACTGTTCTCTCTCCTGTCTGACTTGTAAGCACATTGTGCGCCCAGATTACGTCAGCACAGGACTGGTCCCAGAATGGCCGGACTACGTAGAAATCCACAATCCAGAGCAGATCCAAGGCCTGGCCAGAGCCTGCCAGTTAGCCCGACATGTGCTGCTACTAGCCGGACACAATCTGAAAGTAGGCACACGTCTTGCTTTGTTACCAACTGAAGATCACTGACATGTTGTTGTTGTTTTAGGTTGGTATGACAACAGATGAAATAGACTTCATTGTACATCAGGAGACTATCCGGCATAACGCCTACCCCTCCCCTCTTAGATACGGGGGTTTCCCAAAATCTGTTTGTACGTCTGTGAACAACGTGGTGTGTCATGGCATACCTGACAGGTAATTATCATCTATCTCACAGCATGTATACATCAATATTGTTATATGTAACAATATAGCAGGGGTTTCCAAACATCAAGCTAAAGAATTTGGCTGGGGGCCGAAAGCCGACTGCATGTAAAGTAACAATACACACACACACACATATATATAACATGTGTGTACATATATACATATTATATTAATATATTATATATTTGTGCATATATGTGTGTAGATGGTGGTCAAAAGTGTACATATACTTGTAAAGAACATCATGTCATGGCTGTCTTGAGTTTCCAATCATTTCTACAACTCTTATTTTTTTGTGATGTAGTGATTGGAGCACATACTTGTTGCTCACAAAAAACATTCATGAAGTTTGCTTCTTTTATGAATTTATTATGGCTCTACTGAAAATGTGAGCAAATCGGCTGGGTCAAAAGTATACGTACAGCAATGTTAATATTTGCTCACATGTCACATGGACACATTTAAGACCTTCTGGAGGAAAGTTCTGTGGTCAGATGAAACACAAATTGAGCTATTTGGCCACAATACCCAGCAATATGATTGGAGGAGAAAAGGTGAGGCCTTTAATCCCAGGAACACCATACCTACCGTCAAGCATGGTGGTGGTAGTATTATGCTCTGGGCCTGTTTTGCTGCCAATGGAACTAGTGCTTTAAATGGGACAATGAAAAAGGAGGATTACCTCCAAATTGTTCAGGACAAGCTAAAATCATCAGCCCAGAGGTTGGGTCTTGGGCGCAGTTGGGTGTTCCAACAGGACAATGACCCCAAACACACCTCAAAAGTGGTAAAGGAATGGCTAAATCAGGCTAGAATGAAGGTTTTAGAATGGCCTTCCCAAAGTCCTGACTTAAAGGTGTGGACAATGCTGAAGAAACAAGTCCATGTCAGAAAAGCAACACATTTAGCTGAACTGCAGCAATTTAGTGGTCAAGTGGTCAAGCAGAAGCTTGTGGATGGCTACCAAAAGCGCCTTATTGCAGGTCAACTTGCCAAGGGACATGTAAGCAAATATTAACATTGCTGTATGTATACTTTTGACCCTCACATTTTCAGTAGAGCCATAATAAATTCATAAAAGAAGCAAACTTCATGAATGTTTTTTGTGACCAACAAGTATGTGCTCCAATCACTACATCACAAAAAAATAAGAATTATTGGTAACTCAAGACAGCCATGACATGATGTTCTTTACAAGTGTATGTAAACTTTTGACCACCACTGTATATATACAGACAATGTATATACAATTATATATATTTAAATAGTTCTAAAGTTATATAGATATTAAATATATGTGTAATGTAATTAAATAGGATTCTGAATAAATGTTTATCGAAATCACTCCGCTAACTTCAGTGTTTTATAATGATTTCTTACAACTAGTGTATGTGTGCTGTCTCAGAGTGATCACAGATGTTTTGACACCTAATCTGCCATCACAATGATTTAAATCTGCAAACTAAATTGAAGAGGGAAGTTAGTCAGACATGTAAGAATACAGTACATCCTGCGGTGAAGCCATATATGGATGCGATTTTACATTTGTTTTCCTTTCACTACATTCCCACATGTATTAAATGAATTGGAAAAGTGGAACATTAGTGCTCGATAATAAAGGAGCTGCTCGGATCTCTTGGTGAGTCAGACACATTTTACAACTGTCTACATGACTTTATTTATAATCAATACATCAATTATAGACCTTTACTTATCCATTTTATAATTGTCCATTTGCAATGCATGTAAAATGTATTATTTCCCCACCTCTACACAGTACGGTGCTTTTTTCCACCACACAGCAGAGCGTTGATAATCATTTGTGGCAAAATAACACTTTAGTTAGCATTGATTAAAGCAAGCTATAGCAGACTGAACAACAACACATAACTGCAACTACTTCTACTTTAACAACCCCCGCACATCAGACTTGACAGAAGTATAAACAATAAAACATTGAATACTATGTGAAAGTTCGACTCTTACCTTGTTTACTTCCCTTACGACCTCCTTAAAGTTGGGTATTCAAAGTCAAGAAGCTATAATGTGCAAACATGGGGAAGTGTGGAGAGTGTTTTGCATATCACCCATCATGCATTGTAGTGAAAGTATGTATTTTAAATCATATATGGTGTTTGAATGTGTTTTATAATGTCCACAAAGTTCAATGGAGGTGTGTTATGTGCGACTTTATTTGTTGGTTATAGGTCATTTATACCATAAGTGGGAATGGTTGTTTGGATTGGGTCATATACATTGATTCTGTGCTTAACTCCCTTCCAAATTAAACCCATGATCATTGACGATGGTTGAGGGCGGCGAGATCACTCCGGTTTGAATCACGGGGAACTAAATTGAGGCAAAAAGACGCCGCGGGCCAATTTGTGATGTCAGGATGGTGGTGGGCCGTAGTTTGGACACCCCTGCCCTGCGTGTGTGTGTGAGAGATCCAGAATTAACGGTGTTGTTGATGTGCCTGCAGTCGGCCGCTTGCAGACGGTGATATCATCAACGTCGATGTCACTGTAAGTCGACGGATGAACGCACACAAAGATGCTTGGAGCAACAGTCATTCAGCCTCTCCCCACTTAGGTGTATTTGGATGGTTACCATGGCGACACATCGGAAACCTTCTTAATTGGCCAGGTGGATGAGGTTGGGCGGCGACTGGTTGAAACGGCGAGGCGCTGCAGAGATGAAGCTGTCGCAGTTTGCAAGCCGGGTGCACAGCTTTGTGTCATTGGGAACACTATTAGGTATGCACACACACACACACACACACACACACACACACACACACACACTTAGTTACCAGTAATCATACAATTAAAGCAGCCATATGTAAAAATGTGGTCCGAAATGGTACTGCAATCACGGTCAAAATTCTGTAGTCCCCTCCCCCTCTCCCTGACTGAGGTTGCCAGATACACAGCCCAATCCAGCTGGATGGACTGGACTAGGGAGTCCTTATACAATGGGACATAAGGACCGGGTTGAGGGAAATAGGAATGTTTTGCACTTTTTCTCTTCATCTTTTCATTTGGGTTCACATAAAAAGTGTTCCATTTGACTTTAGTTCTCTTAAAGTGTCCCCAGACAGGCTTTGTTACAGCACTTGATATGCATATAATACAGTACATGCATATAATACACTATATGCATATTATACACTACATGTTACAGCACTTGATATGCATGTGATACAGAACATGCATATAATACACTATATGCATATAATACACTACATGTGGCCCTGCGATGAGGTGGCGACATGTCCAGGGTGTACCCCGCCTTCCGCCCGATTGTAGCTGAGATAGGCTCCAGCACCCCCCGCGACCCCGAAGGGAATAAGCGGTAGAAAATGGATGGATGGATGGATGTTACAGCACTTGATATGCATATAATACAGTACATGCTCAAGTTCAGTCTATTCAGCCTTTAACATGTATACACACAAGCCTTTAACATGTATACACACAAGCATTTAACATGTATACACACTAGCATTTAACATGTATACACACTAGCCTTTAACATGTATACACACAAGCCTTTAACATGTATACACACAAGCCTTTAACATGTATACACACAAGCCTTTAACATGTATACACACAAGTGTGTCCTCTTGAAGTAAAAGTGCCGTTACATTTACTGCACTTTATATACTTACATTTCATTGAAGTATTGTCCTCTTTCAGACAGGCTTTGTTTCATTTACTGCACTTTATGTATATAATAAAGTAGGCAGGCCTATATATAAGTTACATTTACAATATTTTATATGTATAGAATACAGTATATGCTCAAGTTCAGGCTAGTTACGATGGATGTAATCATTTATCTAAACATGTATACACAAGTTCAAGGGTTTCATTGAGTTTTTTTGGGTGTTAAACTGCAAATCTTTGTTTAATTTACAGCACTTTAGCAATGTTCTTTGCTAATAAAGCACTTGAAGTATGACTAAATGCTTTCTTGACTTCCCCTTCCTTACTGACCACCAAGTGACCCCTGGGGCCAGGGCCCAGAGGCTAATATGACCTGTGGAATAATGTCAATTAAATCAAAGCATTTAGTTTTTTCATATACAAGATACACATGTTTCTATGCGTTTCAGGGTTTTGGGGAGCCACACCCTCAAATTTATTTTGGCCGTGCAGTTTGGCCGTGAGGAGTGTTCCTTATTTCCAGTTCTGAAAGGTGGCAACCCTGTTGACCGGGCTAGCATGCTAACATTGGTTGCAGGAACATACTAGCTTTGTTAGACAAGATCAAAGACTGTATTGGACAATATAGTTGACATACCAAATGTCCATTTCCATTTATTACAAGTCATAAGAAAAGGTAAATGCCTGACTTGCCTATCCAGGAGGAAATGAGCAAGTTTGGCGTCAGATGAAAAAAATCTTCAATGGTCTCCATCTTTCAAATCCCGGTTTTGTTCCTGACTTTGTCATGAATAAGTTGAGAGTGGTAACTTTTACATGGACTAAGGTCTGACATGTTTAGTAACTTTACCAGTGGCAGTAGCCAGACCAAGATGGCAACTTATATGATTGCACTGCAACATGTATGCTAACATTCATTGAAACACTGTACCTACTGTATGTGTGCTATCATAAAGCTCATACGATTGTGTTGTTCTGCAGTGAAATTGCTCAAGCAAGTGGATTCCAGGTGTGTCCTTATTTCATTGGACACGGCATCGGCTCCCACTTCCATTGCCACCCTGAGATCTGGCACCATGGTAAGACCTTGTTGTGTGCTTCATGCTTGTATTTATTTATGACCCAGCACTCCCTTTCATGTTGCAGCCAACGATAACGACATGACCATGGAAGAAGGCATGGCCTTCACCATAGGTGAGTGTAAAAGTCCATGAAACGTGAGGAGTATGGTTCGATGATGTCTGCTTTGTTGGCAGAACCCATACTGATGGAGGGCTCTCCAGAGTTTAGAATACTGCAAGATAAGTGGACTGCAGTGTCCACAGACCAGAAAAGGTGGGTTTGAACATTCTTCATGTCATGAGAAGTGAATGGAGATCATTACATGTTATTTGCCTTGGTGCAGGTCGGCTCAGTTCGAACACACGCTGGTAGTTACGTCTGACGCAGTGCAAGTTCTCACCAAGTTGCCAGAGGAGAACAAGCTGTGACCTGACTTGAAAAACATCCAACAAACTTCAATGCATCTATTTCAATATATTTTCTCCCTCACATTTGAAAATCAGCCTTAGAAACAAGTTAACAATCAACAGGACACGTCTCTCTTTTTCAATCAAATCTCACCTCAACTTTATACATTATTTTTATGTGTTGAATGCATCAAACTTAGAGGATAAAAAAAGTGTTCCTGTTTTTTTTAAATCGCTATTGTACCGCATTTAAGTTGGGGGACATTTATAAAGTTAACCTATATGTCTATTTGAGGTGAGGCGTAAAGTAAAGTAGACCTGGCAACAATTGAGCCCCAATCATTGTATTTCACTACAAGGTAACAATGTGTGCTGTTTGTTAGAATCCTCTCGTGCTCCAGGTTTAGTGATCTGTAGTACTGGGGAGCGTCTGTCCTCTTGTGCTCCAGATTTAGTGATCTGTAGTACTGGGGAGCGTCTGTCCTCTTGTGCTCCAGGTTTAGTGATCTGTAGTACTGGGGAGCGTCTGTCCTCTTGTGCTCCAGGTTTAGTGATCTGTAGTATCGGGGAGCGTCTGTCCTCTTGTGCTCCAGGTTTAGTGATCTGTAGTACTGGGGAGCGTCTGTCCTCTTGTGCTCCAGGTTTAGTGATCTGTAGTACTGGGGAGCGTCTGTCCTCTTGTGCTCCAGATTTAGGGATCTGTAGTACTGGGGAGCGTCTGTCCTCGGGGACGTTGCTGTTCTTGCCTCACTATATCTGTGGAAGTGTGTAGTGCTTGGCTTCACTGTGACTACCGTGGGAGACCAGGAAATACTGATGTCTTTTTTTTAATTGTTAATAAGGATACAGCGTTATGCAGAGGTGTACTTAGAACAATTGAATAGACAAATGAGGGGCTGTGAATATTTTCTTAATATTTTCTAATTAAGAAGCACTATTAATCAATGTTTGGTTAGTCAGCACATTCATTGAGTAACCTTTCATAAAACAAAATGATATAATGTACACTGGTACCTCAACTTATGAGTGTTTTGAGATAAGAGCTATCTCTGGACTAATTGTTATGTTTCTGAGGAAGAAGCATCCACACCATTAGTTGGGCTAGTAAGCCATTCTTACTTGCTATCATTAGCGTGTAGCTAGAGATGGACATAAGGAGAAGTGGATGATCTTTGAATTAAAGAAATCAATCATCAATACCATGACCCGGTGTGTAGTGGACATGGGGAGCAGTGCTCGTCTGCACCACACTGAGGCAGGGATGTTAAAATAGTATCATTTATCCATGAAAATATGAGAAGCTGTCAATGGAAGGAGACACAGTAGGAGTGCTGTACAATATTATTATATTACTTAATAAAACTACTGTAATTGTTTATTGTATTGTTTTTATAGCATATTTCTCATCTAAAAGTTGTTCTCTTGAAAAGGCATGTTTCATCTTGAAATAGTGCAAATATCAAATTAACAGCTCCTTCATTAAGATTCTGAATGAACAGTTAAGAAAAGTCATCTACTTTACATATGCCCAATTTTTCAAATTGACTTCCTTATTGCCCCAAATTATTGTTTTGTAAGTAAACATTTTACTTTGCTGGATTGGTTTGAATGTAAATGACACTTTGGAACTCTAAGGGAGCCCTTCAAAGAAACAATATTTTGTCATTGTGTGTTTGAGTGATCTAACTTTAGTTTTAAAATGACTTTTGTATAAGAATGATGTTTTTGGAGGTTAACTTATTTTCTACAGGGTGTTGCTTTGCCGCATTTGTTTACATTTCAAATTCACTAACTCATTAACTGTAGGGGGAGGGAGCAGAAATGTTGTCTATTTCGGCTTAAAAATCACCTATAAGTGCCCTATTTTTCCAAATGTTACACCTTTAATCCCCAGAAGTTCAAATCCATTATGGATTATATACACTTTGTCATCAAAATTATTGGGACATCTCGCAATTACAGTAGGTTAAAAAAAAAAAAAGTGAGTTAGTCCCCATTTAGCAGCAATAACTGTGTCCTGGGAAGACTTTCTACTACATATTTAATGTGTGTCCACTCTTCCAGAATAACATTTGTAAGGTCAGAGGTCACTGCTGTCATCTTAAACTGGTTGCTGTGACCATCAAGTTGGCAGCATAAAAGTGTCCAGCAGATGGCAGCATAGCCTTGTCTTCCCTGGAATGTTTTTGCAAGCACTCTGGAAGTAAGTAACAATGTTTTCACATCTTGATGCAGGCTTGTGAGCAAGACTTATCCATTATAATTTTATACAGGACTCCACAACTCTGCTCCATTTTTACTAGGAAACTATATAGTTGTTATTGTGTACTAACTAGAGTTGTTATTGTGTACTTTCTGTACCCTGAGGGCACATGTTCTGTCTGAACAAGGCAGCTCACATCAAGTTGGATGGACATTGATTTGACCAATTACAAGTCCTCAAATCACTTAACAATGCTGTGTATTTCTATATTGTTGTGTAAAAACGGCGTACACACGATGTCAGAGACTAATACCAGTGAGTGGTGATAGATTGCAGTGTAGAGTTGTTGTTGTCCTTCCTGTGCAGCCAAATTAAAAAGAAATATGTGATGAAAATCATGTCCACTCTATATTGCATGATGAACTTAATGATGATTGTGTAATTGTGTCTGAAGGGAAGACACCTCAGCTTGAAAAACGCAGCCTTGAGGGTTTGCTAACTTCCCAGTCATCAAGGTGTGTTGTGGGTGTGGCGCACAAATAAAGGTGAGTCTGTCCAGCCAGGAAATGATTCACATGATATGATTTTTTTTTACCATGGAGATAAAAGACCAACTGCACGTTTGTTCTCCACCTGAATCCTTACGTAATCCGATTTTATGATGCTTTTGAGGACACATTGTGAGGTAAACAGTGCATTGGGCAACAGAGGTGGGGAGAAAGTTGGTAAGCATGAAGGATTTCAGGAGGAGCTGGGAGTGTCAGACATGCTTCATTCCTTTCCAGCATGTTGGGACTCATTCCCGGCCTGCACTCTTTTCTAAAACCATCTTGATTTTCCAAAGAAGTGTTTGGCACCCATTGTCTAGTTCCTCCACGCCAAACTCAGCCAACCATGCCTGCAGCTTTGTGCACAGACCACAGTGTTCAACAACAACAAGTCATCATGTCATGCTTGCATTGGCAATGATCTTCTTCTCCCATCTTCTCAGATAGCAGCTGGTCCTCTGTGTGATTTATCACACTTACCTGAGACTCTGCTGAGGAGCGCCTCAGGAATTCCAGGATTCCACGTCAACCTCAGAAACACGGTGAGTCCGCTTGTAAGACTTGTGTGAGCACATCTGTCTTATTACACACAACTGAAGCATCAATGTCTTATTACACACAACTTAAGCATCAATGTCTTATTACACACGACTAAAGCATCAATGTCTTATTTCACACAACTGAAGCATCAAATGTCTTATTACACACAACTGAAGCATCAATGTCTTATTACACACGACTAAAGCATCAATGTCTTATTACACACAACTGAAGCATCAAATGTCTTATTACACACAACTGAAGCATCAATGTCTTATTACACACAACTGAAGCATCAAATGTCTTATTACACACAACTGAAGCATCAATGTCTTATTACACACAACCGAAGCATCAATGTCTTATTACACACGACTGAAGCATCAATGTCTTATTACACACAACTGAAGCATCAAATGTCTTATTACACACAACCGAAGCATCAATGTCTTATTACACAGGACTAAAGCATCAATGTCTTATTACACAAAACTGAAGCATCAATGTCTTATTACACACAACTGAAGCATCAATGTCTTATTACACACAACTGAAGCATCAATGTCTTATTACACAGGACTAAAGCATCAATGTCTTATTACACACAACTGAAGCATCAATGTCTTATTACACACAACTGAAGCATCAATGTCTTATTACACACAACCGAAGCATCAATGTCTTATTACACACAACTGAAGCATCAATGTCTTATTACACACGACTGAAGCATCAATGTCTTATTACACACGACTGAAGCATCAATGTCTTATTACACACAACTGAAGCATCAAATGTCTTATTACACACAACCGAAGCATCAATGTCTTATTACACAGGACTAAAGCATCAATGTCTTATTACACAAAACTGAAGCATCAATGTCTTATTACACACAACTGAAGCATCAATGTCTTATTACACACGACTAAAGCATCAATGTCTTATTTCACACAACTGAAGCATCAAATGTCTTATTACACACAACTGAAGCATCAATGTCTTATTACACACGACTAAAGCATCAATGTCTTATTACACACAACTGAAGCATCAAATGTCTTATTACACACAACTGAAGCATCAATGTCTTATTACACACAACTGAAGCATCAAATGTCTTATTACACACAACTGAAGCATCAATGTCTTATTACACACAACCGAAGCATCAATGTCTTATTACACACGACTGAAGCATCAATGTCTTATTACACACAACTGAAGCATCAAATGTCTTATTACACACAACCGAAGCATCAATGTCTTATTACACAGGACTAAAGCATCAATGTCTTATTACACAAAACTGAAGCATCAATGTCTTATTACACACAACTGAAGCATCAATGTCTTATTACACACAACTGAAGCATCAATGTCTTATTACACAGGACTAAAGCATCAATGTCTTATTACACACAACTGAAGCATCAATGTCTTATTACACACAACTGAAGCATCAATGTCTTATTACACACAACCGAAGCATCAATGTCTTATTACACACAACTGAAGCATCAATGTCTTATTACACACGACTGAAGCATCAATGTCTTATTACACACGACTGAAGCATCAATGTCTTATTACACACAACTGAAGCATCAAATGTCTTATTACACACAACCGAAGCATCAATGTCTTATTACACAGGACTAAAGCATCAATGTCTTATTACACAAAACTGAAGCATCAATGTCTTATTACACACAACTGAAGCATCAATGTCTTATTACACACAACCGAAGCATCAATGTCTTATTACACACGACTAAAGCATCAATGTCTTATTACACACAACTGAAGCATCAAATGTCTTATTACACACAACTGAAGCATCAATGTCTTATTACACACAACTGAAGCATCAAATGTCTTATTACACACAACCGAAGCATCAAATGTCTTATTACACACAACTGAAGCATCAAATGTCTTATTACACACAACTGAAGCATCAAATGTCTTATTACACACAACTGAAGCATCAATGTCTTATTACACACAACTGAAGCATCAAATGTCTTATTACACACAACCGAAGCATCAAATGTCTTATTACACACAACTGAAGCATCAAATGTCTTATTACACACAACCGAAGCATCAAATGTCTTATTACACACAACTGAAGCATCAATGTCTTATTACACACAACTAAAGCATCAATGTCTTATTACACACAACCGAAGCATCAATGTCTTATTACACACAACTGAAGCATCAATGTCTTATTACACACAACCGAAGCATCAAATGTCTTATTACACAGGACTAAAGCGGCGTTCTATGTGACTCATGCAGTCCCTTTTACACAACAAGTGGACCCCGACTTAAACAAGTGGAAAAACTTATTGGGGTGTTACCATTTAGTGGTCAATTGTACGGAATATGTACTGTAAAGTGCAATCTACTAATACAAGTCTCAATCAATCAATGAAAACAGACTTAGTCAACGCACCTGAGGGACAACAAAGCAAGTCCTCCCAATTTAAACTGAACATTTAGTTCACTGCTGTGTCTATACACTAGTTCTGTGGTCCCCAACCACCAGTCCGGGAACCGGTACCGGTCCGTGACGCATTTGCTACCGGCCCACACAGAAACATAAATTATGGGCCTGCTGCAATGCCAGCAGCCCATATTATTATTGCTCATATTTCATACTTTATTATTATTGTTCTTCTATCTTATCCTGCCACGGATAATACAAGATGAACAGGCCAACAAACCCCCACATATGTTATACCGTCGGAAAGGTGCCACCCACGCCAACGAGGGAACTCTAAATTGGGAACATTTTGTGTTACCATGGCGACGCTCGTCACGAATAAACAAAAAAAATGTGCCAATAGAATGGGTACGCCCCTTTTATAATGGCGGATATTTCCAGCAGAAGGCTCCAAAAAGACAAGATTACCTCCTCTTGTATCTTAGCTATACTTTCACATAGCTTGTCTACTTTAACCCTGGCTAAAAAGTTTTGACATCCAATGTTTGGTTTTGGCTGTATGGCCGTCGGAAGGAGGCGAGCGCCATCGGCCTTCCTCTGGATGGCCTTCACTCTAATTTACTGGAGTGTAGAAGCCCTGAAAATGTGCTTTTCTTTGGTGAACAACCTGTCCTCACGGCCACATCTTTTATTCCACTGTCATGTGATTTGGTGAAAACGTTGTCACATGTCCTCTCTCAGAAAATGTCACTTTTACGGAGCTCATGTGTCCCATGTGGCTTCTGGTGGGCCTCAAAGCCAAGAAAGTCAGTTAAATCTCTCATTGACTCCAATGTTAGAAGTCAGCGCCAAAAAAGACAAAAACACACACATTTTTATTTTCCTACTCGCTCTAACTCGGCCATTTCTCACCTGACATCACATGGACAAAGATAAGACCTTCTGGCGGAAAGTTCTGTGGTCAGATGAAACAAAAATGGAGCTGTTTGGCCACAATATCCAGCAATATGTTTGGAGGGGAAAAGGTGAGGCCTTTAATCCCAGGAACACCATTCCTACCGTCGGCCTGTTTTGCTGCCAATGGAACTGCTGCTTTAAATGGGACAATGAAAAAGGAGGATTAGCTCCAAATTGTTCAGGACAAGCTAAAATCATCAGCCCGGAGGTTGGGTCTTGGGCGCAGTTGGGTGTTCCAACAGGACAATGACCCCAAACACACCTCAAAAGTGGTAAAGGAATGGCTAAATCAGGCTAGAATGAAGGTTTTAGAATGGCCTTCCCAAAGTCCTGACTTAAAGGTGTGGACAATGCTGAAGAAACAAGTCCATGTCAGAAAAGCAACACATTTAGCTGAACTGCAGCAATTTAGTGGTCAAGTGGTCAAGCAGAAGCTTGTGGATGGCTACCAAAAGCGCCTTATTGCAGGTAAACTTGCCAAGGGACATGTAAGCAAATATTAACATTGCTGTATGTATACTTTTCACCCTCACATTTTCAGTAGAGCCATAATAAATTCATAAAAGAAGCAAACTTCATGAATGTTTTTTGTCACCAACAAGTATGTGCTCCAATCACTACATCACAAAAAAATAAGAGTTGTAGAAATGATTGTAAAGTCAAGACAGCCATGACATCATGTTCTTTACAAGTGTATGTACTTGTTTGACCACCACTGTATATTGTGTACCGTGTGTGTTTTAAGAGATGGTCACAAAAAGGAAGAGAAACAGGAACATATAAGTAGATATATTGTAAAGAGTGTGTCACAAAAAGGAAGAGAAACAGGAACATATAAGTAGATATATTGTAAAGAGTGTGTGTCACAAAAAGGAAGAGAAACAGGAACATATAAGTAGATATATTGTAGAGAGTGTGTGTCACAAAAAGGAAGAGAAACAGGAACATATAAGTAGATATATTGTAAAGAGTGTGTGTCACAAAAAGGAAGAGAAACAGGAACATATCAGTAGATATATTGTAAAGAGTGTGTGTCACAAAAAGGAAGAGAAACAGGAACATATAAGTAGATATATTGTAGAGAGTGTGTGTCACAAAAAGGAAGAGACACAGGAACATATAAGTAGATATATTGTAGAGAGTGTGTGTCACAAAAAGGAAGAGAAACAGGAACATATAAGTAGATATATTGTAGAGAATGTGTGTCACAAAAAGGAAGAGAAACAGGAACATATAAGTAGATATATTGTAGAGAGTACGTGTCACAAAAAGGAAGAGAAACAGGAACATATAAGTAGATATATTGTAGAGAGTGTGTGTCACAAAAAGGAAGAGAAACAGGAACATATAAGTAGATATATTGTAAAGAGTGTGTGTCACAAAAAGGAAGAGAAACAGGAACATATAAGTAGATATATTGTAGAGAGTGTGTGTCACAAAAAGGAAGAGAAACAGGAACATATAAGTAGATATATTGTAGAGAATGTGTGTCACAAAAAGGAAAAGAAACAGGAACATATAAGTAGATATATTGTAAAGAGTGTGTGTCACAAAAAGGAGGAGAAACAGGAACATATCAGTAGATATATTGTAAAGAGTGTGTGTCACAAAAAGGAAGAGAAACAGGAACATATAAGTAGATATATTGTAGAGAGTGTGTGTCACAAAAAGGAAGAGAAACAGGAACATATAAGTAGATATATTGTAGAGAGTACGTGTCACAAAAAGGAAGAGAAACAGGAACATATAAGTAGATATATTGTAGAGAGTGTGTGTCACAAAAAGGAAGAGAAACAGGAACATATAAGTAGATATATTGTAAAGAGTGTGTGTCACAAAAAGGAAGAGAAACAGGAACATATAAGTAGATATATTGTAGAGAGTGTGTGTCACAAAAAGGAAGAGAAACAGGAACATATAAGTAGATATATTGTAAAGAGTGTGTGTCACAAAAAGGAAAAGAAACAGGAACATATAAGTAGATATATTGTAAAGAATGTGTGTCACAAAAAGGAAGAGAAACAGGAACATATAAGTAGATATATTGTAAAGAGTTTGTGTCAAAAAAAGGAAGAGAAACAGGAACATATAAGTAGATATATTGTAGAGAGTGTGTGTCACAAGCTGAGACTAATCTGCAGGAATGCAAGTTGTGCATCAGATCTGACTTAGTAAACTCAAGTCAGCAGATTGTTGTCCACCTTGATTGACACTTACAGGGTCTAGGGACAAAACGTGTTTTGTTTTAGATCTCTTGGCTCGTTAATTGTCTGTAATACTTCTCTTTGTTCTTGGAGTGGATGTGATGTTGATGTAAACATGTTCTTGTAGTTCTAGTTGTTGTTTTTATGCTCCATCTAAGTATGTATTTGTTGTTTTTATGCTCATCTAAGTATGTATTTGTTGTTTTTATGCTCCATCTAAGTATGTATTTGTTGTTTTTATGCTCCATCTAAGTATGTATTTGTTGTTTTTATGCTCCATCTAAGTATGTATTTGTTGTTTTTATGCTCCATCTAAGTATGTATTTGTTGTTTTTATGCTCCATCTAAGTATGTATTTGTTGTTTTTATGCTCCATCTAAGTATGTATTTGTTGTTTTATGCTCCATCTAAGTATGTACAGTATTTGTTGGTGTGAGCCAACTCTCTTATTTACTTTCTGACAAATACACTCCCAGCATTGAGGTTTATTATTGTGTTGACCATTTGTTCAAAGATGATACAACTTAGAGGATGTCAGTATTAAGTGTGTATCAGTATTAAGTGTTAAGTATGCATCAGTATTAAGTGTTAAGTATGTATTCGTATTAAGTGTTAAGTATGCATCAGTATTAAGTGTTAAGTGTGTATCAGTATTAAGTGTTAAGTATGCATCAGTGTTAAGTGTGTATCAGTATTAAGTGTTAAGTGTGTATTAGTATTAAGTGTGTATCAGAATTAAATGTTAAGTGTGTATCAGTATTAAGTGTTAAGTGTGTATTAGTATTAAGTGTGTATCAGTATTAAGTGTTAAGTGTGTATCAGTATTAAGTGTGTATCAGTATTAAGTGTGTATCAGTATTAAGTGTTAAGTGGGTATCAGTATTAAGTGTGTATCAGTATTAAGTGTGTATCAGTATTAAGTGTTAAGTGTGTATCAGTATTAAGTGTGTATCAGTGTTAAGTGTGCATCAGTATTAAGTGTGTATCAGTATTAAGTGTGTATCAGTATTAAGTGTTAAGTGTGTATCAGTATTAAGTGTGTATCAGTTTTAAGTGTTAAGTGTGTATCGGTGTTAAGTGTGTGTCAGTATTAAGTACTAAGTGTGTATCAGTGTTAAGTGTGTATCAGTATTATATTAAGTGTTAAGTATATATCAGTATTAAAGTGTTAAGTGTGTATCAGTGTTAAGTGTGTATCAGTATTAAGTGTGTATCAGTATTAAGTGTGTATCAGTATGTATCAGTATTAAGTGTTAAGTGTGTATCAGTATTAAGTGTGTATCAGAATTAAGTGTGTATCAGTATTAAGTGTTAAGTATGTATCAGTATATATTAAGTGTTAAGTATGTATCAGTATTAAGTGTTAAGTATGTATCAGTATTAAGTGTTAAGTATGTACCAGTATTGAATGTGCTAACTAACATGTGTCCCAAAGCATGTTTGCAGGATTAGAAACCGCACCCGGTAGGGGATGTCATCAATAACATTGAGTCATGTAACAAAAATAGCTGTTGTTATTTTCCACATGACTGTCTCTATACTCAGCTTAAAGTGCCCTAAAATACTCACCTGATAGCACAAACACAAAGCTCTAAAAAGAGATTTTTATATACATTGACCTTTCTGATAGTAATTGGATCTGGCAAAAACCGGTTATTCCGTTGAAAGCAAACACCTTTGGTGTGTCGTGGTACGGCCTGGCTGCCGATGCATTAGCATGAACCAGCTTTGCACGACAACAAGAGTTGCGTGAATGGAATTACAACTAAATGAAGTGCTATGTTTTTTTTTGTTTTTTTTAATGAAAAAATACAATCATGTGTGCTTACGGACTGTATCCCTGCAGACTGTATTGATATATATTGATATGTAATGTAGGAACCACAATATTAATAACAGAAAGAAACAACACTTTTGTGTGAATGAGTGTGAATGGGGGAGGGAGGTTGTTTGGGTTGGTGCACTAATTGTAAGTGTATCTTGTGTTTTTTTATCTTGATTTAATAATAAAATTACAATTATTTTTATTTTTTTTTGTTTTGTTTTAATCTCTTGTGCGTCCCGGTACCAATCGATCCACGGACCGGTACCAGGCCACGGCCCGGTGGTTGGGGACCATCAGAATTAAGTGTGTATCAGTATTAAGTGTTAAGTATGTATCAGTATTACATGACACGTAACGGTGGTTATTTGGTCAAAATGTTGCATAGATGATGTTTTATAAACCATCTTTAAACCGCTTTCTGACAGTCTCTTCAGTCTGCAATGTTTTGTCTTATTTACATGCCTCCACTTTGACAGTGTGTTCTCCCCGTCATCTTGGTTGTACCGGTAGTTTTTAGCGCTTCCATAGTGAGACTACTGACAGATATAAGTGAGAATTGACTCCTCAACGATGGGCGCTTTTGACCTTCCTTTTTTTCCAATAACACCTGGTGTCGAACTTTGACACACAAACATTTCAACATCTCACCCAAGTTAATTGGGCATACATGCACGCACCCTTCCTCTCCCCCTATCAACACCTTCACCACTGCTTAATTCCTCTTCGGGGTTGTGGACGGCTGAGTAGCGCTTTGTAGCGGCAGCCGGCCTCCAGGGCCCCAAATCCCCCCCCCTCTGTTGAGAGTTGTTGTGATTACATGTATCTTGTTTATGTGTGCTATGCTATGTGAGGTTTTTTCCTTGGACTCAGTCTGGACCCCTCCCGAGGGTCCAGCCTTAGACTGATACTTTTTTTTTACTCTTCCCCCTTTCCCAATGTCACCTTTTTCTCACCTTTTTTAAGGAGCGCTCTAAGTGGCTGAGCCGTCGGCGGTCCCGTCTTGTCCCCTTGTAAGGTATGTCTGCTCTTAGTGGGACTGTGCCCAAAATGACATTTCAGTTCTTATGTGTCTTGTACATGTTAAAGAATGGACAATAATAAAGCATCTTAAACGTGATCTTGATCTTGAGATACAAGTGAGAATTGTATGCTACTTTGTGTTAGGAATGGCAACAGAGGAGGATAAACGACTGAAAACAAGAGGATAGAGTAAAAGAAGGAGCTTATTGATTACAGCGTGGGCTACGATGGCGGACGCGCGGACACAATAGGTAAGAAAAGTCGGTTTTGCATAACAGATCGAAACAAAACAGCAGATATGTCTCCTAATAGGTGCCATTTTGGGGTCCTTCTACAGACACCATAACAATACTGAATGTTGAAGCACAGTACGTCTGACTATGGTAGCTGTAATGCGCCGACAATCCATCAAACGTGATTTCAGAGCTTACCAAAGTTGTACTAAAGTGGCTGAGCCGTCAGCGGTCCCGTCTTGTCCCATTGTAAGGTATGTCTGCTCTTAGTGGGACTGTGCCCAAAATGACATTTCAGTTCTTATGTGTCTTGTACATGTTAAAGAATGGACAATAATAAAGCATCTTAAACGTGATCTTGATCTTGAGATACAAGTGAGAATTGTATGCTACTTTGTGTTAGGAATGGCAACAGAGGAGGATAAACGACTGAAAACAAGAGGATAGAGTAAAAGAAGGAGCTTATTGATTACAGCGTGGGCTACGATGGCGGACGCGCGGACACAATAGGTAAGAAAAGTCGGTTTTGCATAACAGATCGAAACAAAACAGCAGATATGTCTCCTAATAGGTGCCATTTTGGGGTCCTTCTACAGACACCATAACAATACTGAATGTTGAAGCACAGTACGTCTGACTATGGTAGCTGTAATGCGCCGACAATCCATCAAACGTTGTGATTTCAGAGCTTACCAAAGTCGTACTAAAACATTTTGACAGATTTTTGAGCGTCGTTTATAATGTTTTATAGTCTTCATGAAACATCAAAGTTTTGGGCCTGCTTTATTGCAGTCCACACGTATCTCTTATGTGTGACTGCCATCTACTGGTCACACTTATCATTGCACCATGTACCAAATACAATTGCTTTGAGGTCGGTAAGCACGACCAGAATGAATGCGTCCATTAGACGCACCGGGCTATAAGGCCATTTTTGAGAAAATGAAAGGATGTTAACTGAGCTCTATATAGTCAGCAAAACACGTACAGTAGATCAGCAAACAATATTTTTGTTCCTAACGTCATAAAAAGCAGAATTTCACAACCAACTGAAAACCTCTTGTCTCGAAAGTGGAGCTAACATTTGGCGTTCATAAACATATTTGACTTTAAAACGTCATTAAATTACATTTCAATACAACTACAAGTACCGTATTTTCCGCACCATAAGCCGCCCTGGGTTATAAGCCGCGCCTTCAATGAACGGCATATTTCAAAACTTTGTCCACCTATAAGCCGCCCCGTGTTATAAGCCGCATCTAACTGCGCTAAAGGAATGTCAAAAAAACAGTCAGATAGGTCAGTCAAACTTTAATAATATATTAAAAACCAGCGTGATGTGGGCGCGCATGGAGTCGTATATCAACATGGACGGAGCTGCGTGAAAAAAGCCACCCGGCCTCTTCGCGTAAACTTAAACTTACCTTAACCACTCGCTCATCTTTTCTTCATCCATCCCTTCGAGTTAGCTTTTATGATGACGCCGGCTGGAAAGGTCTCTTTTGGCAAGGTCTTCCTTTTGAATATCACCATGGGTGGAAGTTTCTGGCCATTAGCATGGCAAGCTAGAACCACAGTGAAGGATGACTTCTCATTCCCTGTGGTGCGAATATTCACCGTACGTGCTCCCGTTGTATCCACAGTGCGGTTCACAGGAATATCAGTTGCTGTGAAATAGTAATCTGTGTGCGGATGGAGAGATTGCGTCTTTTCATGAACCGGATCCCGGTCGCTTAGTAGGAGCCATTTTGTGGTCTTTACAGATGTAAACACACAAAGGAAATGAAACGTACGGTGATATCTGCGCGCTTTTTCTTCTTCTACGCGGGCGGGTGGTTGCTTACAGTAGAAGAAGAAGCGCTTCCTGTTCTATGGGGGCGGGTGCTTACCTTGGCGGTTGCTTGCGTAGAAGAAGAAGCGCTTCCTGTTCTACCGGGAAAAAAGATGGCGGCTGTTTACCGAAGTTGCGAGACCGAAACTTTATGAAAATGAATCTTAATATTTATCCATATATAAAGCGCACCGGGTTATAAGGCGCACTGTCAGCTTTTGAGAAAATTTGTGGTTTTTAGGTACGCCTTATAGTGCGGAAAATACGGTATCTTGTTTATGTGTGCTATGCTATGTGAGGTTTTTTCCTTGGACTCAGTCTGGACCCCTCGCGAGGGTCCAGCCTTAGACTGATACTTTTTTTTTACTCTTCCCCCTTTCCCAATGTCACCTTTTTCTCACCTTTTTTAAGGAGTGCTCTAAGTGGCTGATCCCTCGGCGGTCCCGTCTTGTCCCCTTGTAAGGTATGTCTGCTCTTAGTGGGACTGTGCCCAAAATGACATTTCAGTTCTTAGGTGTCTTGTACATGTTAAAGAATGGACAATAATAAAGCATCTTAAACGTGATCTTGATCTTGAGATATAAGTGAGAATTGTATGCTACTTTGTGTTAGAAATGGCAACAGAGGAGGATAAACGATTCACAACAAGAGGATAGAGTAAAAGAAGGAGCTTATTGACTACAGCGTGGGCTACAATGGCGGACGCGCGCCATTTTTTGGGACTTATGTAGATCCCAAATACACAATAGGTAAGAAAAGTCGGTTTTGCATAACAGATCGAAACAAAACAGCAGATATGTCTCCTAATAGGTGCCATTTTGGGGTCCTTCTACAGACACCATAACAATACTGAATGTTGAAGCACAGTACGTCTGACTATGGTAGCTGTAATGCGCCGACAATCCATCAAACGGTGCAATTTCAGAGCTTACCAAAGTCGTACTAAAACATTTTGACAGATTTTTGAGCGTTGTTTATAATGTTTTATAGTCTTCATGAAACATCAAAGTTTTGGGCCTGCTTTATTGCAGTCCACACGTATCTCTTATGTGTGACTGCCATCTACTGGTCACACTTATCATTGCACCTTGTACCAAATACAATTGCTTTGAGGTCGGTAAGCACGACCAGAATGAATGCGTCCATTAGACGCACCGGGCTTTAAGGCCATTTTTGAGAAAATGAAAGGATGTTAACTGAGCTCTATATAGTCAGAAAAACACGTACAGTAGATCAGCAAACAATATTTTTGTTCCTAACGTCATAAAAAGCAGAATTTCACAACCAACTGAAAACCTCTTCTCTCGAAAGTGGAGCTAACATTTGGCGTTCATAAACATATTTGACTTTAAAACGTCATTAAATTGCATTTCAATACAACTACAAGTAGTACACTTTTCTCTTCATGTAAGCACTCCCTCCAAAATACAGACTTCTTCTCAAATCAAATCATTCAACTGAGAGAAAAAGCTTTATTTGGTTGTCACGTTGTTGTTGTTGTTGTTGAACACATGTAGGACCAACAGTACATAAATATACACTTTTGGGCTTCAGCCATTGAGCCAATACTTCAAATTATTTCATTAGAAAAAAGATTTGATTTATATTGTGTTGTTTTGATTAGTTGTGTGTAACTGATACATAATCAAATAAGTCATTGATAAGAATTGATCAAATCCGGGCTGAAAGTGTAAATACGAGCACATACTGTAGTTCCTGCAGTAGAGCGCTGGTGTTAGTCATCTGTCTGTTTGATGGCAAACAAAGAAGAGCTTTTTCTTTTGGCAACTTCTATTTTAAGCACACATGGTAAAATTGCACTTTCAACGTTGATGATGTGCATTTATTTCTTTATTTCAACCATTTTCCCTAAACTAGGGCTATAAAGTGTTTTTATACAATTAATCCAGCAAACTAATCAATAGATTACTTAATTACTAAAGTACTGATTATCTGCAGTCCTAAAATATTAAACACTGACAGCAATAACATTTAAATACTTGCATTAGTGCTTCAACTCCCAGGCAGAAGGAGTTTGACTTTGGACTTAACTGCATGTTGACACATCATACATCACCTGTCATGTTGACATCATACATCACCTGTCATGTTGACATCATACATCACCTGTCATGTTGACATCATACATCACCTGTCATGTTGACATCATACATCACCTGTCATGTTGACTGTCACGTTCAAACACTGAGGACATCTATTAAACAAGACAAAAGGCAAGGAATCAAACAGAGACAGAATTCAATTTAGACTCAATATTGAGGAGAGACATGGCCACTGCACTCTCTGTACAGTCCTGCACCACGCTCTGACGAAGAAGGTTTTCGTCTCCTCATTTATTCAGATGTTCAATGTTCACGCACCAACACATGTCACAGCAGGAATGGGAAGTATGTAAAACAGTCATTGTTTTCGGTCGCTTTGAAGACCCAAGAAGAGGATTTCTCGGGCTTGGGCTCTTCATGGATCCAGCTGGGGCAGGTGTTGGAGGACAATGGATAACCCCTCCCGTCTCCTGACCACAGGGACTTCAAGAGGGCAGCGGGTCGTAAATAGCGTTGACCTCGGTTACCAAATAGTTGGAAGAGAGTTTGTGAAATACTTCAGAGAGAGTTCGTTTAACACTTCAAAGAGAGTTCCTCTTGAAGTTGAGCAGATCCTGCCATCTGTCCGTGTTGAAATCACAGTGGCGTTTCACGAGCATTCTTCCTCTTGTTAGGCCTCGAAAGACAGCATTCATCTTCTCATCAGGAACATAATGTAATATAATGTTTCTTTTGTGATAACTTACAAACAATTATTCCAACATTGACATCATACATCACCTGTCATGTTGACATCATACATCACCTGTCATGTTGACATCATACATCACCTGTCATGTTGACATCATACATCACCTGTCATGTTGACATCATACATCACCTGTCATGTTGACATCATACATCACCTGTCATGTTGACACATCATACATCACCTGTCATGTTGACATCATACATCACCTGTCATGTTGACATCACCTGTCATGTTGACATCATACATCACCTGTCATGTTGACATCATACATCACCTGTCATGTTGACATCACCTGTCATGTTGACATCATACATCACCTGTCATATTGACATCATACATCACCTGTCATATTGACATCATACATCACCTGTCATGTTGACATCATACATCACCTGTCATGTTGACATCATACATCACCTGTCATGTTGACATCATACATCACCTGTCATGTTGACATCATACATCACATGTCATGTTGACATCATACATCACCTGTCATGTTGACATCACCTGTCATGTTGACATCATACATCACCTGTCATGTTGACATCATACATCACCTGTCATGTTGACATCATACATCACCTGTCATGTTGACATCACCTGTCATGTTGACATCATACATCACCTGTCATGTTGACATCATACATCACCTGTCATGTTGACATCATACATCACCTGTCATGTTGACATCATACATCACCTGTCATGTTGACATCATACATCACCTGTCATGTTGACATCATACATCACCTGTCATGTTGACATCATACATCACCTGTCATGTTGACACCATACATCACCTGTCATGTTGACATCATACATCACATGTCATGTTGACATCATACATCACCTGTCATGTTGACACCATACATCACCTGTCATGTTGACATCATACATCACCTGTCATGTTGACATCATACATCACCTGTCATGTTGACATCATACATCACCTGTCATGTTGACATCATACATCACCTGTCATGTTGACATCATACATCACCTGTCATGTTGACATCACCTGTCATGTTGACATCATACATCACCTGTCATGTTGACATCATACATCACCTGTCATGTTGACATCACCTGTCATGTTGACATCATACATCACCTGTCATGTTGACATCATACATCACCTGTCATGTTGACATCATACATCACCTGTCATGTTGACATCATACATCACCTGTCATGTTGACATCATACATCACCTGTCATGTTGACATCATACATCACCTGTCATGTTGACACCATACATCACCTGTCATGTTGACATCATACATCACATGTCATGTTGACATCATACATCACCTGTCATGTTGACACCATACATCACCTGTCATGTTGACACCATACATCACCTGTCATGTTGACATCATACATCACCTGTCATGTTGACATCATACATCACCTGTCATGTTGACATCATACATCACCTGTCATGTTGACATCATACATCACCTGTCATGTTGACATCACCTGTCATGTTGACATCATACATCACCTGTCATGTTGACATCATACATCACCTGTCATGTTGACATCACCTGTCATGTTGACATCATACATCACCTGTCATGTTGACATCATACATCACCTGTCATGTTGACATCATACATCACCTGTCATGTTGACATCATACATCACCTGTCATGTTGACATCATACATCACCTGTCATGTTGACATCATACATCACCTGTCATGTTGACATCATACATCACCTGTCATGTTGACATCATACATCACCTGTCATGTTGACATCATACATCACCTGTCATGTTGACATCATACATCACCTGTCATGTTGACATCATACATCACCTGTCATGTTGACATCATACATCACCTGTCATGTTGACATCATACATCACCTGTCATGTTGACATCATACATCACCTGTCATGTTGACATCATACATCACCTGTCATGTTGACATCATACATCATTTGTTTATCTGGAATCACAAGAAGTGTTTGTTTGCCATGTCTCCAGAGTGTCATACTGGACGTGTCTCCAGAGTGTTTTACTGGACGTGTCTCCAGAGTGTCCTACTGGACGTGTCACCAGAGTGTCCTACTGGACTTGTCTCCAGAGTGTCCTACTGGACTTGTCTCCAGAGTGTCCTACTGGACGTGTCACCAGAGTGTCCTACTGGACTTGTCTCCAGAGTGTCCTACTGGACGTGTCTCCAGGGTGTCCTAATGGACGTGTCTCCAGAGTGTCCTACTGGACGTGTCTCCAGAGTGTCCTACTGGACGTGTCTCCAGGGTGTCCTAATGGACGTGTCTCCAGAGTGTCCTACTGGACGTGTCACCAGAGGGTCCTACTGGACGTGTCTCCAGAGTGTCCTACTGGACGTGTCACCAGAGGGTCCTACTGGACTTGTCTCCAGAGTGTCCTACTGGACGTGTCTCCAGAGTGTTTTACTGGACGTGTCTCCAGAGTGTCCTACTGGACGTGTCTCCAGAGGGTCCTACTGGACTTGTCTCCAGAGTGTCCTACTGGACTTGTCTCCAGAGTGTCCTACTGGACGTGTCTCCAGAGTGTCCTACTGGACGTGTCACCAGAGTGTCCTACTGGACTTGTCTCCAGAGTGTCCTACTGGACGTGTCTCCAGGGTGTCCTAATGGACGTGTCTCCAGAGTGTCCTACTGGACTTGTCTCCAGAGTGTCCTACTGGACGTGTCTCCAGAGTGTCCTACTGGACGTGTCTCCAGGGTGTCCTAATGGACGTGTCTCCAGAGTGTCCTACTGGACGTGTCACCAGAGGGTCCTACTGGACGTGTCTCCAGAGTGTCCTACTGGACGTGTCTCCAGAGTGTCCTACTGGACGTGTCACCAGAGTGTCCTACTGGACTTGTCTCCAGGGTGTCCTACTGGACGTGTATCCAGGGTGTCCTAATGGACGTGTCTCCAGAGTGTCCTACTGGACGTGTCTCCAGAGTGTCCTACTGGACGTGTCTCCAGAGTGTTTTACTGGACGTGTCTCCAGAGTGTCCTACTGGACGTGTCTCCAGAGGGTCCTACTGGACGTGTCTCCAGAGTGTCCTACTGGACGTGTCTCCAGAGTGTCCTACTGGACGTGTCTCCAGGGTGTCCTACTGGACGTGTCTCCAGAGTGTCCTACTGAACGTGTCTCCAGAGTGTCCTACTGGACGTGTCCTACTGGATGTGTCACCAGAGTGTCCTACTGGACGTGTCTCCAGAATGTCCTACTGGACGTGTCTCCAGAGTGTCCTACTGGACGTGTCTCCACAGTGTCCTACTGGACGTGTCTCCAGAGTGTCCTACTGGATGTGTCACCAGAGTGTTTTACTGGACGTGTCTCCAGAGTGTCCTACTGGACGTGTCACCAGAGGGTCCTACTGGACGTGTCTCCAGAGTGTCCTACTGGACGTGTCACCAGAGGGTCCTACTGGACTTGTCTCCAGAGTGTCCTACTGGACGTGTCTCCAGAGTGTCCTACTGGACGTGTCACCAGAGTGTCCTACTGGACTTGTCTCCAGGGTGTCCTACTGGACGTGTATCCAGGGTGTCCTAATGGACGTGTCTCCAGAGTGTCCTACTGGACGTGTCTCCAGAGTGTCCTACTGGACGTGTCTCCAGAGTGTTTTACTGGACGTGTCTCCAGAGTGTCCTACTGGACGTGTCTCCAGAGTGTTTTACTGGACGTGTCTCCAGAGTGTCCTACTGGACGTGTCTCCAGAGGGTCCTACTGGACGTGTCTCCAGAGTGTCCTACTGGACGTGTCTCCAGAGTGTCCTACTGGACGTGTCTCCAGGGTGTCCTACTGGACGTGTCTCCAGAGTGTCCTACTGAACGTGTCTCCAGAGTGTCCTACTGGACGTGTCCTACTGGATGTGTCACCAGAGTGTCCTACTGGACGTGTCTCCAGAATGTCCTACTGGACGTGTCTCCAGAATGTCCTACTGGATGTGTCTCCAGAGTGTCCTACTGGACGTGTCTCCACAGTGTCCTACTGGACGTGTCTCCAGAGTGTCCTACTGGATGTGTCACCAGAGTGTTTTACTGGACGTGTCTCCAGAGTGTCCTACTGGACGTGTCTCCAGGGTGTCCTACTGGACGTGTCTCCAGAGTGTCCTACTGAACGTGTCTCCAGAGTGTCCTACTGGACGTGTCCTACTGGATGTGTCACCAGAGTGTCCTACTGGACGTGTCTCCAGAATGTCCTACTGGACGTGTCTCCAGAGTGTCCTACTGGACGTGTCTCCAGAGTGTCCTACTGGACGTGTCACCAGGGTGTCCTACTGGACGTGTCACCAGAGGGTCCTACTGGACTTGTCTCCAGAGTGTCCTACTGGACGTGTCTCCAGAGTGTTTTACTGGACGTGTCTCCAGAGTGTCCTACTGGACGTGTCACCAGAGGGTCCTACTGGACTTGTCTCCAGAGTGTCCTACTGGACTTGTCTCCAGAGTGTCCTACTGGACGTGTCTCCAGAGTGTCCTACTGGACGTGTCACCAGAGTGTCCTACTGGACTTGTCTCCAGAGTGTCCTACTGGACGTGTCTCCAGGGTGTCCTAATGGACGTGTCTCCAGAGTGTCCTACTGGACTTGTCTCCAGAGTGTCCTACTGGATGTGTCTCCAGAGTGTCCTACTGGACGTGTCTCCAGGGTGTCCTAATGGACGTGTCTCCAGAGTGTCCTACTGGACGTGTCACCAGAGGGTCCTACTGGACGTGTCTCCAGAGTGTCCTACTGGACGTGTCTCCAGAGTGTCCTACTGGACGTGTCACCAGAGTGTCCTACTGGACTTGTCTCCAGGGTGTCCTACTGGACGTGTATCCAGGGTGTCCTAATGGACGTGTCTCCAGAGTGTCCTACTGGACGTGTCTCCAGAGTGTCCTACTGGACGTGTCTCCAGAGTGTTTTACTGGACGTGTCTCCAGAGTGTCCTACTGGACGTGTCTCCAGAGGGTCCTACTGGACGTGTCTCCAGAGTGTCCTACTGGACGTGTCTCCAGAGTGTCCTACTGGACGTGTCTCCAGGGTGTCCTACTGGACGTGTCTCCAGAGTGTCCTACTGGACTTGTCTCCAGAGTGTCCTACTGGACTTGTCTCCAGAGTGTCCTACTGGACGTGTCACCAGAGTGTCCTACTGGACTTGTCTCCAGAGTGTCCTACTGGACTTGTCTCCAGAGTGTCCTACTGGACGTGTCACCAGAGTGTCCTACTGGACTTGTCTCCAGAGTGTCCTACTGGACGTGTCTCCAGGGTGTCCTAATGGACGTGTCTCCAGAGTGTCCTACTGGACGTGTCTCCAGAGTGTCCTACTGGACGTGTCTCCAGGGTGTCCTAATGGACGTGTCTCCAGAGTGTCCTACTGGACGTGTCACCAGAGGGTCCTACTGGACGTGTCTCCAGAGTGTCCTACTGGACGTGTCACCAGAGGGTCCTACTGGACTTGTCTCCAGAGTGTCCTACTGGACGTGTCTCCAGAGTGTTTTACTGGACGTGTCTCCAGAGTGTCCTACTGGACGTGTCACCAGAGGGTCCTACTGGACTTGTCTCCAGAGTGTCCTACTGGACTTGTCTCCAGAGTGTCCTACTGGACGTGTCTCCAGAGTGTCCTACTGGACGTGTCACCAGAGTGTCCTACTGGACTTGTCTCCAGAGTGTCCTACTGGACGTGTCTCCAGGGTGTCCTAATGGACGTGTCTCCAGAGTGTCCTACTGGACTTGTCTCCAGAGTGTCCTACTGGACGTGTCTCCAGAGTGTCCTACTGGACGTGTCTCCAGGGTGTCCTAATGGACGTGTCTCCAGAGTGTCCTACTGGACGTGTCACCAGAGGGTCCTACTGGACGTGTCTCCAGAGTGTCCTACTGGACGTGTCTCCAGAGTGTCCTACTGGACGTGTCACCAGAGTGTCCTACTGGACTTGTCTCCAGGGTGTCCTACTGGACGTGTATCCAGGGTGTCCTAATGGACGTGTCTCCAGAGTGTCCTACTGGACGTGTCTCCAGAGTGTCCTACTGGACGTGTCTCCAGAGTGTTTTACTGGACGTGTCTCCAGAGTGTCCTACTGGACGTGTCTCCAGAGGGTCCTACTGGACGTGTCTCCAGAGTGTCCTACTGGACGTGTCTCCAGAGTGTCCTACTGGACGTGTCTCCAGGGTGTCCTACTGGACGTGTCTCCAGAGTGTCCTACTGAACGTGTCTCCAGAGTGTCCTACTGGACGTGTCCTACTGGATGTGTCACCAGAGTGTCCTACTGGACGTGTCTCCAGAATGTCCTACTGGACGTGTCTCCAGAGTGTCCTACTGGACGTGTCTCCACAGTGTCCTACTGGACGTGTCTCCAGAGTGTCCTACTGGATGTGTCACCAGAGTGTTTTACTGGACGTGTCTCCAGAGTGTCCTACTGGACGTGTCACCAGAGGGTCCTACTGGACGTGTCTCCAGAGTGTCCTACTGGACGTGTCACCAGAGGGTCCTACTGGACTTGTCTCCAGAGTGTCCTACTGGACGTGTCTCCAGAGTGTCCTACTGGACGTGTCACCAGAGTGTCCTACTGGACTTGTCTCCAGGGTGTCCTACTGGACGTGTATCCAGGGTGTCCTAATGGACGTGTCTCCAGAGTGTCCTACTGGACGTGTCTCCAGAGTGTCCTACTGGACGTGTCTCCAGAGTGTTTTACTGGACGTGTCTCCAGAGTGTCCTACTGGACGTGTCTCCAGAGTGTTTTACTGGACGTGTCTCCAGAGTGTCCTACTGGACGTGTCTCCAGAGGGTCCTACTGGACGTGTCTCCAGAGTGTCCTACTGGACGTGTCTCCAGAGTGTCCTACTGGACGTGTCTCCAGGGTGTCCTACTGGACGTGTCTCCAGAGTGTCCTACTGAACGTGTCTCCAGAGTGTCCTACTGGACGTGTCCTACTGGATGTGTCACCAGAGTGTCCTACTGGACGTGTCTCCAGAATGTCCTACTGGACGTGTCTCCAGAATGTCCTACTGGATGTGTCTCCAGAGTGTCCTACTGGACGTGTCTCCACAGTGTCCTACTGGACGTGTCTCCAGAGTGTCCTACTGGATGTGTCACCAGAGTGTTTTACTGGACGTGTCTCCAGAGTGTCCTACTGGACGTGTCTCCAGGGTGTCCTACTGGACGTGTCTCCAGAGTGTCCTACTGAACGTGTCTCCAGAGTGTCCTACTGGACGTGTCCTACTGGATGTGTCACCAGAGTGTCCTACTGGACGTGTCTCCAGAATGTCCTACTGGACGTGTCTCCAGAGTGTCCTACTGGACGTGTCTCCAGAGTGTCCTACTGGACGTGTCACCAGGGTGTCCTACTGGACGTGTCACCAGAGGGTCCTACTGGACTTGTCTCCAGAGTGTCCTACTGGACGTGTCTCCAGAGTGTTTTACTGGACGTGTCTCCAGAGTGTCCTACTGGACGTGTCACCAGAGGGTCCTACTGGACTTGTCTCCAGAGTGTCCTACTGGACTTGTCTCCAGAGTGTCCTACTGGACGTGTCTCCAGAGTGTCCTACTGGACGTGTCACCAGAGTGTCCTACTGGACTTGTCTCCAGAGTGTCCTACTGGACGTGTCTCCAGGGTGTCCTAATGGACGTGTCTCCAGAGTGTCCTACTGGACTTGTCTCCAGAGTGTCCTACTGGATGTGTCTCCAGAGTGTCCTACTGGACGTGTCTCCAGGGTGTCCTAATGGACGTGTCTCCAGAGTGTCCTACTGGACGTGTCACCAGAGGGTCCTACTGGACGTGTCTCCAGAGTGTCCTACTGGACGTGTCTCCAGAGTGTCCTACTGGACGTGTCACCAGAGTGTCCTACTGGACTTGTCTCCAGGGTGTCCTACTGGACGTGTATCCAGGGTGTCCTAATGGACGTGTCTCCAGAGTGTCCTACTGGACGTGTCTCCAGAGTGTCCTACTGGACGTGTCTCCAGAGTGTTTTACTGGACGTGTCTCCAGAGTGTCCTACTGGACGTGTCTCCAGAGGGTCCTACTGGACGTGTCTCCAGAGTGTCCTACTGGACGTGTCTCCAGAGTGTCCTACTGGACGTGTCTCCAGGGTGTCCTACTGGACGTGTCTCCAGAGTGTCCTACTGAACGTGTCTCCAGAGTGTCCTACTGGACGTGTCCTACTGGATGTGTCACCAGAGTGTCCTACTGGACGTGTCTCCAGAATGTCCTACTGGACGTGTCTCCAGAGTGTCCTACTGGACGTGTCTCCACAGTGTCCTACTGGACGTGTCTCCAGAGTGTCCTACTGGATGTGTCACCAGAGTGTTTTACTGGACGTGTCTCCAGAGTGTCCTACTGGACGTGTCACCAGAGGGTCCTACTGGACGTGTCTCCAGAGTGTCCTACTGGACGTGTCACCAGAGGGTCCTACTGGACTTGTCTCCAGAGTGTCCTACTGGACGTGTCTCCAGAGTGTCCTACTGGACGTGTCACCAGAGTGTCCTACTGGACTTGTCTCCAGGGTGTCCTACTGGACGTGTATCCAGGGTGTCCTAATGGACGTGTCTCCAGAGTGTCCTACTGGACGTGTCTCCAGAGTGTCCTACTGGACGTGTCTCCAGAGTGTTTTACTGGACGTGTCTCCAGAGTGTCCTACTGGACGTGTCTCCAGAGTGTTTTACTGGACGTGTCTCCAGAGTGTCCTACTGGACGTGTCTCCAGAGGGTCCTACTGGACGTGTCTCCAGAGTGTCCTACTGGACGTGTCTCCAGAGTGTCCTACTGGACGTGTCTCCAGGGTGTCCTACTGGACGTGTCTCCAGAGTGTCCTACTGAACGTGTCTCCAGAGTGTCCTACTGGACGTGTCCTACTGGATGTGTCACCAGAGTGTCCTACTGGACGTGTCTCCAGAATGTCCTACTGGACGTGTCTCCAGAATGTCCTACTGGATGTGTCTCCAGAGTGTCCTACTGGACGTGTCTCCACAGTGTCCTACTGGACGTGTCTCCAGAGTGTCCTACTGGATGTGTCACCAGAGTGTTTTACTGGACGTGTCTCCAGAGTGTCCTACTGGACGTGTCTCCAGGGTGTCCTACTGGACGTGTCTCCAGAGTGTCCTACTGAACGTGTCTCCAGAGTGTCCTACTGGACGTGTCCTACTGGATGTGTCACCAGAGTGTCCTACTGGACGTGTCTCCAGAGGGTCCTACTGGACGTGTCTCCAGGGTGTCCTACTGGACGTGTCTCCAGAGTGTCCTACTGGACGTGTCCTACTGGATGTGTCACCAGAGTGTCCTACTGGACGTGTCTCCAGAATGTCCTACTGGACGTGTCTCCAGAATGTCCTACTGGATGTGTCTCCAGAGTGTCCTACTGGACGTGTCTCCACAGTGTCCTACTGGACGTGTCTCCAGAGTGTCCTACTGGATGTGTCACCAGAGTGTTTTACTGGACGTGTCTCCAGAGTGTCCTACTGGACGTGTCTCCAGGGTGTCCTACTGGACGTGTCTCCAGAGTGTCCTACTGAACGTGTCTCCAGAGTGTCCTACTGGACGTGTCCTACTGGATGTGTCACCAGAGTGTCCTACTGGACGTGTCTCCAGAGGGTCCTACTGGACGTGTCTCCAGGGTGTCCTACTGGACGTGTCTCCAGAGTGTCCTACTGGACGTGTTTCCCTCCCTGTGTAGATGATGATGCTGCTTGTTCCTGAGGTCCGCAGACAAGGCAGGCTTTGTGTGTGCACTCAGACCGAGGCCAACAGAAAAGGGAGGAAGAAGCCGCCCACATACTGTACAAAAGGCAAAAATAATGGTGTCCGAGCAGAAGCAGGGAAAGGGCAAAGCAGGAATGTGGTTCTTATATCTAATTATCATGCATGCTTTCAAGCTAGCAACTGAAAACCAAAACAGTTTGAAATATTAACATGCAGGCTTCAAACTACGACTGGACTTCAAATCAAGTTTTTCACTGTTTAAAACTTGAGAGACAAGAGTACATTGTTGTGTTGTTTTAGTTCCAGTTAAGGCTGGCAACCATGGGAAGACTGCCAGGAGTCAGGAACAGTAATCAGCCTCAAAGTCAGGACCAGTAATCAGACTTAAAGTCAGGAACAGTAATCAGACTTAAAGTCAGGAACAGTAATCAGATTTAAAGTCAGGACCAGTAATCAGCCTTAAAGTCAGGAACAGTAATCAGACTTAAAGTCAGGAACAGTAATCAGACTTAAAGTCAGGAACAGTAATCCGACTTATCACCTCAAAGTAACTTGTGGTAACTCACTCCTGTTTTCTTACTCTTGGCTTTTTTACTATTGTATTTATGTAAGTAAATGTTATTTATAAAGCACTTTTCACAGATCACATGACAAAGCGCTGTATAAAACATAGGTGAAGTAAAACAACAATTCAATGAAAACAACAACATCATACAAAGGTGATTAAAAATGATAGTTAAAAGGAGCATTAACTCAAATCTTTACTAAAAAGAGAAGTTTTCAAGTGTTTCTTCAAAGTGTTGACTCAGTCAAGATCACGGAGGGACTGGTGCAAGTTGTTCCAGAGTCTGGGAGCTAGAGTCTGGTATGGCAGGTTTTAAAATGACTTTTGGGATCTTTAGAAGACTGAGGACCCTGAAGAGTAGGGCATAACAAATCAGTGATGTACTGAGGGGCCCCACCATGCAACTGAAGAGTAGGGACATAACAAGTCAGTGATGTACTGAGGGGCCCCACCATGCAACACATGAAAAGTCAGGACTAAAATATTCAACTGAAGGTTGGACCAATGAATACTGGACCAATGAAGACTGGACCAATGAAGATTGGATCAATGAAGACTGTACCAATGAAGATTGGACCAATGAAGACTGGATCAATGAAGATTGGACCAATGAAGACTGGATCAATGAAGATTGGACCAATGAAAATTGGATCAATGAAGACTGGACCAATGAAGACTGGACCAATGAAGACTGGACCAATGAAGATTGGATCAATGAAGACTGGAGCAATGAAGACTGGACCAATGAAGACTGGACCAATGAAGACTGGATCAATGAAGACTGGACCAATGAATACTAGACCAATGAAGACTGGACCAATGAAGACTGGACCAATGAAGATTGGATCAACGAAGACTGGACCAATGAAGACTGGACCAATGAAGACTGGACCGATGAAGACTAGACCAATGAAGACTGGACCAATGAAGACTGGACCAATGAAGACTGGACCAATAAAGGTTGGACCAATGAAGACTGGACCAATGAAGACTGGACCAATGAAGACTGGACCAATGAAGACTGGACCAATGAAGGTTGGACCAATGAAGACTGGACCAATGAAGACTGGACCAATGAAGACTGGACCAATGAAGACTGGACCAATGAAGACTGGACCAATGAAGACTGGACCAATGAAGATTGGATCAATGCAGATTGGATCAATGAAGACTGGACCAATGAAGATTGGATCAATGAAGACTGGATCAATGAAGACTAGACCAATGAAGACTGGACCAATGAAGATTGGATCAATGAAGACTGGACCAATGAAGACTGGACCAATGAAGACTGGACCGATGAAGACTAGACCAATGAAGACTGGACCAATGAAGACTGGACCAATGAAGACTGGACCAATAAAGGTTAGACCAATGAAGACTGGACCAATGAAGACTGGACCAATGAAGACTGGACCAATGAAGGTTGGACCAATGTAGACTAGGCCAATGAATACTGGGCCAATGAAGACTGGACCAATGAATACTGGACCATTGAAGGTTGGACCAATGAAGACTGGACCAATGAAGACTGGACCAATGAATACTGGACCATTGAAGGTTGGACCAATGGAGACTAGACCAATGAAGACTGGACTAATGAAGGTTGGGCCAATGAAGACTGGACCAATGAAGACTAGACCAATGAAGACTGGACCAATGAAGACTGGACCAATGAAGGTTGGACCAATGAAGGTTGGGCCAATGAAGACTGGACAATGAAGACTGGACCAATGAAGACTAGACCAATGAAGGTTGGACCAATGAAGACTGGACCAATGAAGACTGGACCAATGAAGGTTGGACCAATGAAGACTGGACCAATGAAGACTGGATCAATGAAGGTTGGACCAATGAAGACTGGACCAATGAAGACTGGATCAATGAAGGTTGGACCAATGAAGACTGGATGAAAAGGGGGTGATGTGGACTGTTCTGGTCTAAAGTCATTTTGTAGTGTCTGAAGTCTCTTTAGTGTTGACTTGTTGAAGAGAGAATTGCAATAATCAATATGAGATGAAATGAACGTGTGAATAATCATTTCTACATCCAATTTTGTCTGACTTTAGAAACATGATGTATATTATATATACTGTATGTATATTATATATACTGTATGTATGTTATATATACTGTATGTATGTTATACACTGTATGTATATTATATATACTGTATGTATATTATATATACTGTATGTATATTATATATACACTGTATGTATATTATATATACTGTATGTATATTATATATACTGTATGTATATTATATATACACTGTATGTATATTATATTCACTGTATGTATGTTATATATACACTGCATGTATATTATATTCACTGTATGTGTCATGATCGTTACCCGGATCATGGCATGATTTATGTTGGTTATGTTTCTGGTTTTAGTCTGTTTCCTGGTTGCACCCTCTTTTCCTGTTTATTCTTGGTTTCCATGGGCACTGATTCTCCTCACCTGTCTTAGTTTTGCAATTAGTGTTTCCACCAGGTGTTTTGGCTAATCACTCCCCTTTATAGTTTCCTGTCACCCAGCAGTAAGTGCTGGGTCAATGTTTGCTTTATGCAACATTTACGTTTCCTCTGGTTTTCTCCTCATAGTAAGTTTGTGCACGCTAGCATTCCTTGTTTATCACCCTTGGTGACATTTTGGTTTTTTGTTTAGCTCCACGCTTGCTAGCGTCCTCAGTTTCGTATTTTTGTCCTGCCTTTTATTTATTAAAAATACTTAATCCTACCTGCACACTCCTCCTGCTTGTCTTCTGTACTGGAAGGAACACACCAGCACAGCTATGCGTCCCCGAAGACGTAACAGTATGTATGTTATTTATAGTGTATGTATATTATATTTACTGTATGTATGTTATATATACTGTATGTATATTATATATTTACTGTATGTCCTTCACACTGTGAGTTCAGGTAAATGTAACAAATGGGTTAGGAGTTTTGGGAGGGAATTTCCCTGAAGATAAAGAATCATGAAAAGAAGATGAAAGTGTGACTCCTCAACCTTTGTGCAACGACACGTCATGTAAGAAACATTTCTCCATCTTCTTCAGCTACTGCATGTGTACTTTTTTATACTGCATGTATTACCATGTGTACTTTTATACTGCATGTGTACTTTTATACTGCATGTTTCTAGCTCTCCCTGAAAACAACATTCTAGCAAAGCATTAATTACATTTCTTAGTAATGACTCAGGTGATTAATGAGGTTAATAAGACAACTTGACTATCAGTAGTGCTACACAATGTGCACAAGTCAGTAGTGCTACACAATGTGCACAAGTCAGTAGTGCTACACAATGTGCACAAGTCAGTAGTGCTACACAATGTGCACAAGTCAGTAGTGCTACACAATGTGCACAAGTCAGTAGAGCCTTTGGTTACTGATAAAGCACCGACTGACACTTTTACAACAGCATTGACACAATAACACAACTTGTCATGCACTAAAGACACAATGTCTGCATGTTCATCATCATCTTCTTCTGGAATTACCACAAGTCCATACTTACCTTGACACTAATAAACTCATGTACAAATTACAACTAACCACTCCACTGACGCATGCCTTCTCTATCTGACTTCAGAACTAACCACTCCACTGACACATGCCTTCTCTATCTGACTTCAGAACTGACCACTCCACTGACACATGCCTTCTCTATCTGACTTCAGGACTAACCACTCCACTGACACATGCCTTCTCTATCTGACTTCAGAACTAACCACTCCACTGACACATGCCTTCTCTATCTGACTTCAGAACTAACCACTCCACTGACACATGCCTTCTCTGTCTGACTTCAGAACTAACCACTCCACTGACACATGCCTTCTCTATCTGACTTCAGAACTAACCACTCCACTGACACATGCCTTCTCTATCTGACTTCAGAACTAACCACTCCACTGACACATGCCTTCTCTATGTGAGCGACCACATCAAACATGAGGTGGACGTGGGCATGGTCATGCTGGACCTTCAGAAGGTATTTGACAGCGTTAACCATGCTATACTGTTGGATAAGCTCAGAGCAATCGGATTTGATAAAACCTCATGGAGCTGGATGCAATCTTACTTGGAGGGGAGGGAACAGGTGGTAGAGGTGAACGGCACCGTGCCCCCCCCCCCTCTCAGTGAGCTGTGGAGTCCCCCAAGGCAGTATATTGGGGCCTTTACTGTTCCTAGTATACATAAATGACTTGTCATCAGCATGCGACTGTGAGTTGTTCTTGTTTGCGGATGACTCGGCCCTGCTGGTATCAGACAAGGACAAGTCACAGGTGGAGAAAATCCTCAGTAGAACTTGCACCTGGCTCGCTGACAACAAGCTATCCATACACTTGGGTAAAACTGAATCCATTCTGTTTGGGTCCCACATCAACCTTAAGAAAGTCAGTGACTTCACTATAAAAGTGGGTGACATTGTTGTCACCAGGAAGGATGAGGTCACCTACTTAGGTTCCATTCTAGAGGCTAATCTTTCCTGTGATCAAATGGCAACCAAGGTCATCAAAAAGGTCAACCAACGAACGAGATTTCTCTACAGAATCTCCTCTCTGGTCAACAAAAGCACCATGAAGATTCTAGCGGGAACTCTCGTTCAACCCTTTTTCCATTACGCATGCACCTCCTGGTACCCTAGCACCTCCAAAACCCTCAAATCTAGACTCCAAACATTCAATGTATATACTCTGATGATTATCTTGTGTGATGACTGTATTATGATGATAGTATATATCTGTATCATGAATTGATTTAAGTGGACCCCGACTTAAACAAGTGTGAAAAACTTATTGGGGGGTTACCATTTAGTGGTCAATTGTACGGAATATGTACTTCACTGTGCAACCTACTAATAAAAGTCTCAATCAATCAAAAAACTCCATATATTAATTCCCCGTAAAAGGCTTAGAAGACTAAATGACAAAAGATAATGAGTCAGCAGTCCAGTGACACCATATGTACAAATATGTTTAATGACCATTTCCCACTTCTGATTGGTTGTATCATGACCCACACATAAGCACCTTGAGTATCGATTATACTTAATAACTGTTAATTAGTGTTTAGCACTGTTGTGACACCCTTGGGGCAGTTTGAATAATGGTGTCATTATTGTAATTTAATGTGAATAAAGGGAGAGGGGATACAGTTTTAAGGTGCCATTATTTTTAATGTAATGTGAATAAAGGGAGGGGAGATACAGTTTAAAGGCACAGTTGATAAAGTAGATTATGTTGCTGCAACCTGCAAACAAAACAGTTTATAAAAAGCAAATGTTATCCATTCCATATTGTACTGATAAAATATGGTAAATAGTGGCAATACATGTTATTGTAATGTACAGCGAGCATATCTAAGTAGATAGTGGATGGCTTTTGTTCTGGGTTTTTTTTTTTTTTTTGTAAGTCTTCCATGCTGAGAGAGAAAGTACACACCAACATGTGAATTGTCATCATTTACCAGGCTGACACCAACACTAAGCAGACTAGACTGCCTGCAGCCAAATAAAGCTATACATTACCAGGAGTCTTTGTAATACACACGCACACTCTCACACACACACACACACACACACACACACATGCTTTAAAGGCGTGAAAAGCCAACCATCACAGTAGTCCTTGAAGCAGTGAAGACTAGATTCCTAGCCCCCCGCCACCCCGAAAGGGACAAGCGGTAGGAAATGGATGTATGAACGCAACAAGAGTAGATTCCTAGTCATGTTCAGTGTCTCCCTGCACAGATGGCAGAACACGCACCAACATGCAACCTGTTGACACATTTGAATGGCTCTTAAGATGAGTCCACTGGTTACTGGTTGTACTTTAGAGGATGTTGCATCATATTTCATGTGTCATGGTTCATGAATGAGAGCATTTGGTGATGGGATGAATTAAGGCTTCAGCCATAACTGAGCACAAACAGCTCATGAGCAGCGCACATATTTAGCACTTATCTTATAAGCAGGTTAAAAAAGTGTGAATACAAGCAGGGTGTACCCCACCTTCCACACGAATGCAGCTGAGATAGGCTCCAGCACCCCCCGCGACCCCAAAAGGGACCAGCGGTAGAAAATGGATGGATGGATGGATATTAAATGTCAGCTACATAAGAAATAAATTAACAACAAACTGCAAAATTGTATTTCAATTCAATGATTATGTTGTTTTGAAATGACTGTATCACAAGCTGCAAATAAATCCACACTTAAAGGAGCCATATGTGATAATGTCATGTCAAGTCATCATTAAATGATATGTCAAAAAGCATTAATAAATCATCTTATTTTCCAACACCTCTCTAACTGATAACAGTAGTTCATATGATCATTTCTAAATTAGATTTACAGCCTCGAAATATTGTTATTGTTTTCATTTCGATGCCCCGCCCTCCACCGCTTGACCAATTAGAAAGTCCGTGAGTGTGTCACATCCAGGTTGCCATCTTGGTCTGGCTACTGCCACTGGTAAAGCATACTTGCCAACCTTGAGACCTCCGATTTCGGGAGGTGGGGGGTGGGGGGCGTGGTCGGGGGCGTTGTTAAGATATATATATATATAAGAAATACTTGAATTTCAGTGTTCATTTATTTACACATATACACACACATAACACTTATCTACTCATTGTTGAGTTAAGGGTTGAATTGTCCATCCTTGTTCTATTCTCTGTCACTATTTCAGAACACACACATTATACAAATATACATTATAAAATCAATAAGAAAACGGGAGCTCTAATTTGGGAGTCTGAATTAGGATCAGAAGTTCCTATATAAACATTGCGCACTCACGTCGCCATTTTGTATTGATTACTGCAGCTGTGCACTGGATTCATTCACAAATACAAACTACAACTCACAAACACTTTAGAGTTAGGCTCCACCATCAGAATGTGTACTTAAACTTATAAAGATCACATGGATATTATTCAGTGAGTTGATTCACCAAAACTAACCTGTTATACAGGAGGAAAAAGCACACAGGACGTTTCAATTGTTCACAGACTGGTCGCGCTCATCAGAATGACAAGACACTTCCGGTCTGCAGGTGATAGCATTCAATTGGGAAGAAACGCCCTACTGCCCCCTACTGACCAATGTGAATACTGATAAATGTGGAATGACAGCTCCAAAAACGAATTCAAACCACAAAATAAAATAAATAAATCAACACAAAAATGTGACACATTATGGGTGGGTCACATATGCATGTACAGTAGATGGCAGTATTGTCCTGTTTAAAAGTGTCACAACATTGCTGTTTACGGCAATGTTGTGAACAGGCTGTCAACACGTCACTCAGGTCCGCATGGAGCTGGAGGGGGCGTGGCCTCCAGCTCCGCCTGAATTTCGGGAGATTTTCGGGAGAAAATTTGTTCCGGGAGGTTTTCGGGAGAGGCGCTGAATTTCGGGAGTCTCCCGGAAAATCCGGGAGGGTTGGCAAGTATGGGTAAAGTTACTAAACATATCAGACCGTAGTCCATGTAAAAGTTACCATTCTCAACTTATTCATGACAAAGCCAGGAACAAAACCAGGATTTGTATCGGGGGATGCCTTTGAAAGATTTTTTCATCTGACACCAAACTTGATCATTTCCTCCTTAATAGGTAAGTCAGGCATTTACCTTTTCTTATTAGCCTACTTCGTAACAAATGGAAATGGACATTTGGTATGTCAACTATATTTTCCAATGCAGTCTATGATCTTGTCTGACAAAGATGGTATGTTCCTGCAACCAATGCTAGCATGCTAGCTGGGTCAATGACACATGGACATGCATGCTAACATATGCTAGTTAGCATGTATGTCCATGTGTCATCCAACTGACAGGACAACATGTATTTAGTACAAATAAAAGCTATGTGGGTATGGGTAGTGTCAGTGCCTATTTCCTTTTCACTATGCTGACACACTGAGGAAATGCTTCCAACATTAGTCATCATGACAATGTGAAAGGTATGGAGACAAATCACATGATCAAATAATTCCTCATTGGTGTTTGCATATTGTGGACTACATGTACCAAGTTATATGGCAATGTGAAAGGTTTGAAACAGTAGCCTATAGGCATACCTTGGTCAAATGTCTCCTTTAGTTTTGGGCGTACATTAGGCTGCTAAGCATGCTCTACTTATGTTCACCAGTATAACCATTGCTAGTTGTAGTTGGTTTTAGTCTTTGTTTTCTGACAGTACTGACAATAACCTTATGATTGTTGTCATATTGTACTTACTTCTTCCTGAAAATAGCCTCATTTCTGTGTCAAATGTGTTGGTTAGAGATTTGTTATTGACTTGTCTATTCAGCTGTTATGGTCCCAGACCTCAACCTCGACCTACTCAGTGGCCTAGTGGTTAGAGTGTCCGCCCTGAGATCGGTAGGTTGTGGGTTCAAACCCCGGCCGAGTCATACCAAAGACTATAAAAATGGGACCCATTACCTCCCTGCTTGGCACTCAGTATCAAGGGTTGGAATTGGGGGTTAAATCACCAAAAATGATTCCCGGGCGCGGCCACCGCTGCTGCCCACTGCTCCCCTCACCTCCCAGGGGGTGATCAAGGGTGATGGGTCAAATGCAGAGAATAATTTCGCCACACCTAGTGTGTGTGTGACAATCATTGGTACTTTAACTTTAACTTTTTAACCCCTAGTAAGAGGCAGTGGAAGTTTGAAGTTCCTTGGAGTAGTCCAGTCCATCCAGCTGGATTGGGCTGTGTATCTGGCAACCTCAGTCAGGGAGAGGGGGAGGGGACTACATAATATTGACCGTGATTGCAGTACCATTTCAGGCCAGATTCCTACATATGACTCCTTTAAATTGGTGGATAAAAGACCCATCATGTTGCAGATTACTCAAGAAATGCAACCTACTCAACACCCGGAGGTACTTGAACTCCTCCACATGGGGCAAGATCTCCTACCCAACCCACTAATAAGAGGGATTCCCAACCCAGATCCATAGTGGATGTAACATAATAGTGTAAGAGTCCAGTCCATAGTGGATCTAACATAATAGTGTGAGAGTCCAGTCCATAGTGGATCTAACATAATAGTGTAAGAGTCCAGTCCATAGTGGATCTAACATAATAGTGTGAGAGTCCAGTCCATAGTGGATCTAACATAATAGTGAGAGTCCAGTCCATAGTGGATCTAACATAATAGTGTGAGAGTCCAGTCCATAGTGGATCTATCATAATAGTGTGAGAGTCCAGTCCATAGTGGATCTAACATAATAGTGTGAGAGTCCAGTCCATAGTGGATCCAACATAATAGTAAGAGTCCAGTCCATAGTGGATCTAACATAATAGTGAGAGTCCAGTCCATAGTGGATCTAACATAATAGTGTGAGAGTCCAGTCCATAGTGGATCTAACATAATAGTGAGAGTCCAGTCCATAGTGGATCTAACATAATAGTGAGAGTCCAGTCCATAGTGGATCTCACATAATAGTGTGAGAGTCCAGTCCATAGTGGATCTAACATAATAGTGTGAGAGTCCAGTCCTTAGTGGATCTAACATAATAGTGTGAGAGTCCAGTCCATAGTGGATCTAACATAATAGTGTGAGAGTCCAGTCCATAGTGGATCTAACATAATAGTGAGAGTCCAGTCCATAGTGGATCTAACATAATATTGTGAGAGTCCAGTCCATAGTGGATCTAACATAATAGTGTGAGTGTCCAGTTCATAGTGGATCTAACATAATAGTGTGAGAGTCCAGTCCATAGTGGATCTAACATAATAGTGTGAGAGTCTAGTCCATAGTGGATCTAACATAATAGTGAGAGAGTCCAGTCCATAGTGGATCTAACATAATAGTGTGAGAGTCCAGTCCATAGTGGATCTAACATAATATTGTGAAAGTCCAGCCCATAGTGGATCTAACATAATAGTGAGAGTCCAGTCCATAGTGGATCTAACATAATAGTGAGAGAGTCCAGTCCATAGTGGATCAAACATAATAGTGAGAGTCCAGTCCATAGTGGATCTAACATAATAGTGAGAGTCCAGTCCATAGTGGATCTAACATAATAATGTGAGAGTCCAGTCCATAGTGGATCTAACATAATAGTGAGAGTCCAGTCCATAGTGGATCTAACATAATAGTGTGAGAGTCCAGTCCATAGTGGATCTAACATAATAGTGTGAGAGTCCAGTCCATAGTGGATCTAACATAATAGTGAAAGTCCAGTCCATAGTGGATCTAACATAATAGTGAGAGTCCAGTCCATAGTGGATCTAACATAATAGTGTGAGAGTCCAGTCCATAGTGGATCTAACATAATAGTGAGAGTCCAGTCCATAGTGGATCTAACATAATAGTGTGAGAGTCCAGTCCATAGTGGATCTAACATAATAGTGAGAGTCCAGTCCATAGTGGATCTAACATAATAGTGTGAGAGTCCAGTCCATAGTGGATCTAACATAATAGTGTGAGAGTCCAGTCCATAGTGGATCTAACATAATAGTGAGAGTCCAGTCCATAGTGGATCTAACATAATAGTGAGAGTCCAGTCCATAGTGGATCTAACATAATAGTGTGAGAGTCCAGTCCATAGTGGATCTAACATAATAGTGAGAGTCCAGTCCATAGTGGATCTAACATAATAGTGTGAGAGTCCAGTCCATAGTGGATCTAACATAATAGTGAGAGTCCAGTCCATAGTGGGCCCATATGGAGACCTCAAAATGAGGGTAGTCCTAAAGAAGTAGGCATTTTTCAGAGGTCTCAAGAAGGTAACTAATACAAGAATGTGTGTGTGTGTGTGTGTGTGTGTGTGTGTGTGTGTGTGTGTGTGTGTGTGTGTGTGTGTGTGTGTGTGTATAGTAGTGGGAGGGGCAGGTCCCAGTGAAAAGTGTTAGCCCTCCTGCATCACTCCCAGTGTCAGTGTGCTTCTCCTGCAGAGACCATTCACCTTTCTCATTCTTCCAGTGGACTTTGTCACTCTTCCAGTGGACTTTCTCACTCTTCCAGTGGACTTTGTCATTCTTCCAGTGGACTTTGTCATTCTTCCAGTGGACTCTGGGATGCGTGCTAAAAGGTCAGGTGGACTGTGGCTGCTGTGCTTCTTGTTGGGATGCAGGCGACTGGCAGCTTTCAACTTGGACACGGAGGAGGTCGTGCGGAAGAACGGAGAAGCAAACAGCTTGTTCGGCTTCTCCCTGGCCATGCACCGGCAGCTGGAGCCCTCTGACAAAAGAATGTAAGACAACTTGTTACTTATCCTTTCCTTTGTCTTACGTGTGGAAACATGAATACTGCAAAGTGGGCTAGGATACCCTTAGTTGGAAAACAAGCCATTTGGGGCTCAGCACAGGTACAGGTGTCAGTCCACATTCTCTTTTCAGTCTGTGTTAATGTTTGCTAAGACTTAACTTATCCGTCAGGTTGAATCATTAGCCAGCTCTCTGGGCTCACATGCCTCAGGTGAGAACTCAAATGCCTCAGGTGAGAACTCAAATGCCTCAGGTGAGAACAAACCTGCAACAACAACTGCAATCACACACATTAGTTTCTTAGGAATTTTCAGGAAAAACGGAAGAATAATCCATTACAAAGAGGATTTAGGTACATAGTCTTATAGTCAACCTTACATTTGTACTAATACATTTTCATTATTAATCCGTTCCAAAGGGTCTGTCATATGAACAATTCTTCCAATAGGAAACAATGTAAATCTAGTTCATATTGTCCAGAAACTGTAAGCACAAAACACCTTTTATAGACAGTAATTATTGTTTACATGCATAAAACAATTCAAAGTGTACATGAATTACAAATTAAAAAGAGAACTGAACACTTCTACCCTTATTGAAGACTTTTGACGGTGATAAGTGGTAAGGGGGAGTGTGGGGAGGGCCCCCACCAACACAACTTTGCTACGTCGTCTTTCTTACATTCACTTATGTTGTCAGAACAGTGTTTGTAACACGGCAGTAAAACGGCTGCTCAAACAAAACAGAAGTCCTCATCATTAACCCCTTAGCTGCTCTCCAATCAGACTGTATTTATATTATTCACATGTGAATAATGCTGTATAATAGACTGCATTTATGTTATTCACATGTGAATAATGCTGTATAATAGACTGTATTTATATTATTCACATGTGAATAATGTTGTATAATAGACTGTATTTATGTTATTCACATGTGAATAATGCCGTATAATAGACTGTATTTATATTATTCACATATGAATAATGCTGTATAATATACTGTATTCATGTTATTCACATGTGAATAATGCTGTATAATAGACTGTATTTATATTATTCACATATGAATAATGCTGTATAATATACTGTATTCATGTTATTCACATGTGAATAATGCTGTATAATAGACTGCATTTATATTATTCACATGTGAATAATGCTGTATAATAGACTGTATTTATGTTATTCACATGTGAATAATGCCGTATAATAGACTGTATTTATATTATTCACATGTGAATAATGCTGTATAATAGACTGTATTTATGTTATTCACATGTGAATAATGCTGTATAATAGACTGCATTTATATTATTCACACGTGAATAATGCTGTATAATAGACTGCATTTATATTATTCACATGTGACTAATGCTGTATAATAGACTGTATTTATGTTATTCACATGGGAATAATGCTGTATAATAGACTGTATTTATATTATTCACATGTGAATAATGCTGTATAATAGACTGTATTTATGTTATTCACATGTGAATAATGCCGTATAATAGACTGTATTTATATTATTCACATGTGAATAATGCTGTATAATAGACTGTATTTATATTATTCACATGTGAATAATGCTGTATAATAGACTGTATTTATATTATTCACATGTGAATAATGCTGTATAATAGACTGTATTTATATTATTCACATGTGAATAATGCTGTATAATAGACTGTATTTATATTATTCACATGTGAATAATGCTGTATAATAGACTGTATTTATGTTATTCACATGTAAAAAATACCTAAGTGTTTATTGTTTATTGTGAGCGAACTGTGGTGCTGAATTTCCCCCAGGGATCAATAAAGTACTTTCTATTCTATTCTATTCTAAACAGACTCAATAACTCCACAGTGACGTCTTTACTGAGGAATTTGTGAAACTGGAACAATACAAAAAGAATGCTATTGTAAGTTAATAATACAAACAAAGACAAACATAAACCTGTTAGCATATTAGCTAATGCTAACGACGCCAGCTTCATTACACGTGCAAATACAAAACACATAAGTAAGAATAGTTTTAGTTACATTGTAAAAGTTAAAAACGTTGCTTGGAGTGATGAATAAAAGATCCATTCGAGTAGAAAAGCTACGGACGATTAGAAGACGAAATGGCACTTCTACCGCCGGTTCAAAGCTTTAAACAGCAGGAATTCACATTCACCCAGCAGCACAAACAATAACACAATTTAAGTGTATTTGCATGTGTTTCATTAAAAAACTGTTTGCATTATGGCCTTCAGTGAAGAAAAATCCATAATTTAGCCGCACCGTTTTATTAGCCGCAGGGTCCGAAGCGCAGGGAAAAAGTAGCAGCTTATATTCCGAAGTCTAGGGTAAATTTGTTGGCGCGGACATTTTAGCAAGAGTGTTTGCTAGCACACAAAGCATCTGCAGCCATTTACTGATAATTAAGTGTGTTAGCGCCACCTGTGGTCAGCAACACAACATGACTGTAAATACTGACTGGTAGCATGCAGTGCACTTGAGTAAACACAACTTTACTGTAAATACTGACTGGTAGCATGCAGTGCACTTGAGTAAACACAACTTTACTGTAAATACTGACTGGTAGCATGCAGTGCACTTGAGTAAACACAACTTTACTGTAAATACTGACTGGTAGCATGCAGTGCACTTGAGTAAACACAACTTTACTGTAAATACTGACTGGTAGCATGCAGTGCACTTGAGTAAACACAACTTTACTGTAAATACTGACTGGTAGCATGCACTGCACCTGAGTAAACAAACACAACATTTGAACGTTAGAAGAATAAAGTGCCAAAAAAAACAAATTACAGATGTTAATAACTTTTTTTTAATTTTTTTTAGCTTTTCTCCTGTCTGTGAATCCTAACTAAATAATTGCTATTGCCTTTATTTGACAGCCCTTTTCCCAGCATAGTGCTGCTGCCATGTGCCTCACTTTGGGGCCAATAGAAACACACCATGTTCAAAACAAGACTCAAGGTGGCCTCACGCCAAGTGATGTTATAAGCTGAATATATATGACATGAAGAAGGAAAAGTATCTTCCATATGAGGAGGTGTGAACAAGTGATGACATAAATCAATAACATTGCATCTAATAGACAATGTCTCATTTGTGGTGACATCTATCAAAATGAGGGTGGTCCCAAAAAGGAGGGATTTTTCACATTGACTGTGTGTCGCTTTTAAAAGTGCTCCCCCTCTGGTCAACATATGAAATAACAAGTGTGTGTAAGAAATTGAAATGCACCCCCTTTGGCCAAAATTAATTAAGAAAATAAATAAGTCTATAGAGACATACTGTAATAACTTGAAGTAAATAATGAATATCAAAAAACAATTACAAAAAAATAAAAATAATAAAAAATAACTAAAATTATTATTATTATTATGAAATTGGGGACAATTTTTCATATGCTTTCTGTTTCTGTAATTTGCAATATTTTCTCGTAAAATGATTACTTTTTAATGTAAAATGGTGACATTTGTCATATAAAAATCTGACTTTTATCACAATATTGCCAATTTTTTTTGTTGTTCTTGTAAAATAGTGACATTTTTGGAGTAAAATTGTGACTTTTGTCATAATTTTGCCAAGTAAAATTCCGATTATTATTATAATATTGCCCAAAATTGTAAAGTTTTCTTATAAAAGTGTGACTTTTGTCAAGTTAAAATTACGACTCTTTTCTTAAAATTGCCAAAAGGTGAAGCTTTTCTTGTAAAAACTGCGACTGTTGTTGAGTAACATTACAACTTTTATCATAATATTGCACAAATGTTCAGTTTTTCTTGTGAAATTCCAACTCATTTTTCACAACAATTTTTGTTATATGTGCATAGTATGTATATATTATTCATGTTGTAAATACACATCTTTATATATCTAGAAAGGCTGGTCCTAAAAAGGGAGGCATTTTTCTCAGGACTCAAGAAAGTAACAAATACAAGTGTGTGTGTGTGTGTGTGTGTGTGTGTGTGTGTGTGTGTGTGTGTGTGTGTGTGTGTGTGTGTGTGTGTGTGTGTGACTTTATTGATTTACTGTAGTTGTGTCTCCATTTGTGGCCCCTCCCTTCACACCTTACCCACAAACCCTAGCAGCCACGTGTGCATCAAATATTTACTCATATCATACTTCTTCACACCCTCCAGCCATGATTTGTGCATGTAGCTGCAGGTGAGGACAAGTGTGTGTGTGTGTGTGTGTGTGTGTGTGTGTGTGTGTGTGTGTGTGTGTGTGTGTGTGTGTGTAATGTCAAGCGGTCTGCAATAGTATTAAGACAGAGAAGTATTTATTGAATAATATTTGCAGGGATGAAGAACCAAGCAAATTCTTTTATTGTCTGTAGCTTCTGTGCAGTCATTATTTGTACTAACATTTCAACTTTTTCAACCGTCTTATGAAAAGAAGTGAACTACTGCATTTTGAAATGGAATCCAATTAAAACAAAGTGAAGTCACAAATGTGTAATAAGAGACGGGAGCAGGAAGCTGATCAATATTGTGACTGAGTGACGTTGTTTGCTTGAATGATTGAATTATAGCATTTATTGACCATAAACTGCTTAGAGGACAAGGAGTAAATTAGAAGCATGCCATTCTTGTAGAGAGAATCTTCTTTCTCATCTTACGTCCATGCCCCACTTCTATGTGTACCACCCTGAAAGCCAGCGTCCTCTGCAGTGGACATTTTTCCTCCACAATGTTTATATTTGACAAAAGAAATATGGCAAAAAGACTGCAGAGAATGGTGATTTCCAGGAGGATGTACAAACATAAATGTTGAAGTTAAAAGGGGACATTAATCTACCTTTAACACAGTTCCTTGTCCTAGAGCAGTGTTTCCTAACCATAGGGCCAGGGCCCATTGTTGGGCTGCAAGTGCCCCGAAGGGTGGCCAAAAATATATTTTTGTAAGTTGTAATACACTTTTCCACCACTTGTGGCAGTAATGACAATATCAAGCAAACAGAAGAAGTCTGGAGCTTATATTCATAGAAATGTTTCTTAAGCGCAAAAATTATGACTACAGTAGTCAAGCTGCACATTAATTTGCGCTTAGATTTTATTGGTAGTTTATTTAACAAACATATATTTTATTGCAATTGATTATTTAATTAGTGTAAATCTAGTTATTGCAGCACTGCGTAATTGTATGTATTGTAAAGAAATATACATTTTCATCAGTTTTTATGACACCCTTCTTTTGATTAGCATTGACTTTTGTAATCTAGTATTTTCCAACGCATGCAGAGGTAGATCTAGTATTTTCCAACACATGCAGAGGTAGATCTAGTATTTTCCAACACATGCAGAGGTAGATCTAGTATTTTCCAACACATGCATTGGTAGATCTAGTATTTTCCAACACATGCAGAGGTAGATCTAGTATTTTCCAACACATGCGGAGGTAGATCTAGTATTTTCCAACACATGCAAAGGTAGATCTAGTATTTTCCAACACATGCAGAGGTAGATCTAGTACTTTCCAACACATGCAGAGGTAGATCTAGTATTTTCCAACACATGCAGAGGTAGATCTAGTATTTTCCAACACATGCAGAGGTAGATCTAGTATTTTCCAACACATGCAGAGGTAGATCTAGTATTTTCCAACGCAAGCAGAGGTAGATCTAGTATTTTCCAACACATGCATTGGTAGATCTAGTATTTTCCAACACATGCAGAGGTAGATCTAGTATTTTCCAACACATGCGGAGGTAGATCTAGTATTTTCCAACACATGCAAAGGTAGATCTAGTATTTTCCAACACATGCAGAGGTAGATCTAGTATTTTCCAACACATGCAGAGGTAGATCTAGTATTTTCCAACACATGCAGAGGTAGATCTAGTATTTTCCAACACATGCAGAGGTAGATCTAGTATTTTCCAACACATGCAGAGGTAGATCTAGTATTTTCCAACACATGCGGAGGTAGATCAGGTAACAAGCAGCTGCTCACATCTTGTGGAGTTGACAAAACAAGGAGGTTGCCTACAGCCACAGCTGCTGATGTGTTTTGGACTGGTGCTAATTAGAGAGACCATTTTGCCTTTGAATAGCAAACAAACAACAGACATCATTTATTGTAGTATATGTTGATTAGTTTATTATCTCTAGTGTATATTGTAGTATATGTTGATTAGTTTACTATCCCTGGTGAGATATTGTAGTGAATAACACTCCACATTCCTATGTCACAGCATCATTATTCAAAATGAGGTTGAACTCCTCACCTTGCACTTTTGTGAGTGTATCTTATGTTTTGGCCAATGAGGGGTGTGTGGGGGGGGGGGGGGGGGGGGGGGGGGGGCATAAGCCCGAGTGTCCGCTTTAGTTTTCTGTGTCCTGGGGTTGTGTTAGATCATCCAACATGAAAGATGTGAAAGATAAAGAGAAGAGGCATGACTCCATTGTACATCTGGGCGCTGAATATATGCCATTTTAAAAAAACCAAACAGATTTGGGTTGGGCTTCTGGCACATGTGAGGGGGCCGCACATGCTTGCACTGGACTCTCTCTCTCTCTCTTTGGGATAGGGTGCAGACACTGGTTGCCAAGCAACAGGCTTGTAGGCACCCCAGTAAGCAGCCTGGTCACCCCCTGTAAAAAAAATAGAAAATAAATTACACCTCTCTTGACGGGATGTCTTTGTTATTGTCACTGTTGTGTGTCCCACATGCGTGTGTGTGTGTGTGTGTGTGTGTGTGTGTGTGTGTGTGTGTGTGCGTGCGTGCTTGCAGGCCTTCACACATGAGTGCACACACACACTGTCTGTGTGTCCTTCCTGCAGACAACATGGTGGACTTCCTCTGCTGCTGCTGAATGATAAGATCATCAGCTGTCATAACTAACTATAAGATGATCAACTGTCATAACTAACTATAAGATTATCAGCTGTCATAACTAACTATAAGATGATCAACTGTCATAACTAACTATAAGATTATCAGCTGTCATAACTAACTATAAGATTATCAGCTGTCATAACTAACTATAAGATTATCAGCTGTCATAACTAACTATAAGATGATCAACTGTCATAACTAACTATAAGATGATCAGCTGTCATAACTAACTATAAGATGATCAGCTGTCATAACTAACTATAAGATTATCAGCTGTCATAACTAACTATAAGATTATCAGCTGTCATAACTAACTATAAGATTATCAGCTGTCATAACTAACTATAAAATTATCAGCTGTCATAACTAACTATAAGATGATCAGCTGTCATAACTAACTATAAGATTATCAGCTGTCATAACTAACTATAAAATGATCAGCTGTCATAACTAACTATAAGATTATCAGCTGTCATAACTAACTATAAGATGATCAGCTGTCATAACTAACTATAAGATGATCAGCTGTCATAACTAACTATAAGATTATCAGCTGTCATAACTAACTATAAAATGATCAGCTGTCATAACTAACTATAAGATTATCAGCTGTCATAACTAACTATAAGATTATCAGCTGTCATAACTAACTATAAGATGATCAGCTGTCATAACTAACTATAAGATGATCAGCTGTCATAACTAACTATAAGATTATCAACTGTCATGACTAACTATAAGATTATCAGCTGTCATAACCAACTATAAGATGATCAGCTGTCATAACTAACTATAAGATTATCAGCTGTCATAACTAACTATAAGATGATCAGCTGTCATAACTAACTATAAGATTATCAGCTGTCATAACTAACTATAAGATGATCAGCTGTCATAACTAACTATAAGATTATCAGCTGTCATAACCAACTATAAGATGATCAGCTGTCATAACTAACTATAAGATTATCAGCTGTCATAACTAACTATAAGATGATCAGCTGTCATAACTAACTATAAGATGATCAGCTGTCATAACTAACTATAAGATTATCAGCTGTCATAACTAACTATAAGATGATCAGCTGTCATAACTAACTATAAGATTATCAGCTGTCATAACTAACTATAAGCATGGCAGGCTGAAGTCTCCAACACCAAAATGTAGGACAAATGGACATTACTTAGAAAAAACTAAAGTAGGCTGTAAAAAAAAAGTGCTCTTGACAAATGTCACAGACAGTCCCATTATAAAGTGTTCATTAGCGACAGTAAGCAACTCTGATTTTCAAGGGTTAACTTCACAAATGTTGTTTGAATAGATATTTGTTTTGGTCCCAGTATTGATCCCTGGGTTACGCCACAAGATATATAAAATGCTGTAGAGATGTGTTCACCTATTGCTTCCTGTCGGTGTGTGCATGGCAAACACTAAAGTGGCCCCTCATACCCTTTTTGTTGTGTGTGGCCCTCGCTGGAATAAGTCTGGCCACTCCTGCTCTATACTGTCTAATGTTTGATTAAACATTAACCTGTTGCTAGGCAGAGTTCATAAAGTTCATGATGATCTGGAAACTATTTAGCTGGCTAATTAGAGTACATATAAAATACCTAAATGGACATACAAACAAAACATTCGCTGCCAGAATATGTCAGGGGACAAAAACATTTTTGTCATGTTTGGTTTCATTTCAAGTCACCCAACTACTTACACAATGTGTTAACCTTCCTGACGCTTCAATCTTTATCCTACGAGCCATTTGGACCATTTTATGTGTCCAACTCATAGACATCTTATAAGTAGACGCAGCATTGGCTTCTGTGACGCGAGAAATTGGGCCGCCATCTTGAAGTGGTGATGAGGACCCAGCGAGCAGCCTAAACTGACAGTTTACAGGTAGGAAACAAAGATGCTAAACTGACAGTTGACAGGTGGAAAACAAAGATGCTAAAATGACAGTTGACAGGTAGAAAACAAAGATGCTAAACTGACAGTTGACAGGTAGAAAACAAAAATGCTAAACTGACAGTTGACTGGTAGAAAACAAAGATGCTAAACTGACAGTTGACAGGTGGAAAACAAAGATGCTAAACTGACAGTTGACAGGTAGAAAACAAAGATGCTAAACTGACAGTCGACAGGTAGAAAACAAAGATGCTAAACTGACAGTCGACAGGTAGAAAACAAAGATGCTAAACTGACAGTTGACAGGTAGAAAACAAAGATGCTAAACTGACAGTTGACAGGTAGAAAACAAAGATGCTAAACTGACAGTCGACAGGTAGAAAACAAAGATGTTAAACTGACAGTTGACAGGTAGAAAACAAAGATGCTAAACTGACAGTTGACAGGTAGAAAACAAACATGCTAAACTGACAGTCGACAGGTAGAAAACAAAGATGCTAAACTGACAGTCGACAGGTAGAAAACAAAGATGCTAAACTGACAGTTGACAGGTAGAAAACAAAGATGCTAAACGGACAGTCGACAGGTAGAAAACAAAGATGCTAAACTGACAGTTGACAGGTAGAAAACAAAGATGCTAAACGGACAGTCGACAGGTAGAAAACAAAGATGCTAAACTGACAGTTGACAGGTAGAAAACAAAGATGCTAAACTGACAGTCGACAGGTAGAAAACAAAAATGCTAAACGGACAGTCGACAGGTAGAAAACAAAAATGCTAAACTGACAGTCGACAGGTAGAAAACAAAGATGCTAAACTGACAGTCGACAGGTAGAAAACAAAGATGCTAAATCGACAGTCGACAGGTAGAAAACAAAGATGCTAAACTGACAGTTGACAGGTAGAAAACAAAGATGCTAAACGGACAGTTGACAGGTAGAAAACAAAGATGCTAAACTGACAGTTGACAGGTAGAAAACAAAGATGCTAAACTGACAGTCGACAGGTAGAAAACAAAGATGCTAAACGGACAGTCGACAGGTAGAAAACAAAGATGCTAAACGGACAGTCGACAGGTAGAAAACAAAGATGCTAAACTGACAGTTGACAGGTAGAAAACAAAGATGCTAAACTGACAGTCGACAGGTAGAAAACAAAGATGCTAAACTGACAGTCGACAGGTAGAAAACAAAGATGCTAAACTGACAGTCGACAGGTAGAAAACAAAGATGCTAAATCAACAGTCGACAGGTAGAAAACAAAGATGCTAAACTGACAGTTGACAGGTAGAAAACAAAGATGCTAAACGGACAGTTGACAGGTAGAAAACAAAGATGCTAAACTGACAGTTGACAGGTAGAAAACAAAGATGCTAAACTGACAGTCGACAGGTAGAAAACAAAGATGCTAAACGGACAGTCGACAGGTAGAAAACAAAGATGCTAAACGGACAGTCGACAGGTAGAAAACAAAGATGCTAAACTGACAGTTGACAGGTAGAAAACAAAGATGCTAAACTGACAGTTGACAGGTAGAAAACAAAGATGCTAAACTGACAGTTGGCAGGTAGAAAACAAAGATGCTAAACTGTCAGTTGACTGGTAGAAAACAAAGATGCTAAACTGACAGTTGACAGGTAGAAAACAAAGATGCTAAACTGACAGTTGACAGGTAGAAAACAAAGATGCTAAACTGACAGTCGACAGGTAGAAAACAAAGATGCTAAACTGACAGTTGACAGGTAGAAAACAAAGGTGCCAAACTGACAGTCGACAGGTAGAAAACAAAGGTGCCAAACTGACAGTCGACAGGTAGAAAACAAAGATGCTAAACTGACAGTTGACAGGTAGAAAACAAAGATGCTAAACTGACAGTCGACAGGTAGAAAACAAAGATGCTAAACTGACAGTTGACAGGTAGAAAACAAAGATGCTAAACTGACAGTTGACAGGTAGAAAACAAAGATGCTAAACTGACAGTTGACAGGTAGAAAACAAAGATGCTAAACTGACAGTTGACAGGTAGAAAACAAAGATGCTAAACTGACAGTTGACAGGTAGAAAACAAAGATGCTAAACTGACAGTTGACAGGTAGAAAACAAAGATGCTAAACTGACAGTTGACAGGTAGAAAACAAAGATGCTAAACTGACAGTCGACAGGTAGAAAACAAAGATGCTAAACTGACAGTTGACAGGTAGAAAACAAAGGTGCCAAACTGACAGTCGACAGGTAGAAAACAAAGGTGCCAAACTGACAGTCGACAGGTAGAAAACAAAGATGCTAAACTGACAGTTGACAGGTAGAAAACAAAGATGCTAAACTGACAGTCGACAGGTAGAAAACAAAGATGCTAAACTGACAGTTGACAGGTAGAAAACAAAGATGCTAAACTGACAGTTGACAGGTAGAAAACAAAGATGCTAAACTGACAGTTGACAGGTAGAAAACAAAGATGCTAAACTGACAGTTGACAGGTAGAAAACAAAGATGCTAAACTGACAGTTGACAGGTAGAAAACAAAGATGCTAAACTGACAGTTGACAGGTAGAAAACAAAGATGCTAAACTGACAGTTGACAGGTAGAAAACAAAGATGCTAAACTGACAGTTGACAGATAGAAAACAAAGATGCTGAACTGACAGTTGACAGGTAGAAAACAAAGATGCTAAACTGACAGTTGACAGGTAGAAAACAAAGATGCTAAACTGACAGTTGACAGGTAGAAAACAAAGATGCTAAACTGACAGTTGACAGGTAGAAAACAAAGATGCTAAACTGACAGTTGACAGGTAGAAAACAAAGATGCTAAACTGACAGTTGACAGGTAGAAAACAAAGATACTAAACTGACAGTTGACAGGTAGAAAACAAAGATGCTAAACTGACAGTTGACAGGTAGAAAACAAAGATGCTAAACTGACAGTCGACAGGTAGAAAACAAAGATGCTAAACTGACAGTTGACAGGTAGAAAACAAAGATGCTAAACTGACAGTCGACAGGTAGAAAACAAAGATGCTAAACTGACAGTTGACAGGTAGAAAACTAAGATGCTAAACTGACAGTCGACAGGTAGAAAACAAAGATGCTAAACTGACAGTCGACAGGTAGAAAACAAAGATGCTAAACTGACAGTTGACAGGTAGAAAACAAAGATGCTAAACTGACAGTTGACAGGTAGAAAACAAAAATGATAAACTGACAGTCGACAGGTAGAAAACAAAGATGCTAAACTGACAGTCGACAGATAGAAAACAAAGATGCTAAACTGACAGTTGACAGATAGAAAACAAAGATGCTAAACTGACAGTTGACAGGTAGAAAACAAAGATGCTAATCGGACAGTCGACAGGTAGAAAACAAAGATGCTAAACTGACAGTTGACAGGTAGAAAACAAAGATGCTAAACGGACAGTTGACAGGTAGAAAACAAAGATGCTAAACTGACAGTCGACAGGTAGAAAACAAAGATGCTAAACTGGCAGTTGACAGGTAGAAAGCAAAGATGCTAAACTGACAGTTGACAGATAGAAAACAAAGATGCTAAACTGACAGTTGACAGGTAGAAAACAAAGATGCTAAACTGACAGTTGACAGGTAGAAAACAAAGATGCTAAACTGACAGTTGACAGGTAGAAAACAAAGATGCTAAACTGACAGTTGACAGGTAGAAAACAAAGATGCTAAACTGACAGTTGACAGGTAGAAAGCAAAGATGCTAAACTGACAGTCGACAGGTAGAAAACAAAGATGCTAAACTGACAGTCGACAGGTAGAAAACAAAGATGCTAAACTGACAGTTGACAGGTAGAAAACAAAGATGCTAAACGGACAGTCGACAGGTAGAAAAGAAAGATGCTAAACTGACAGTTGACAGGTAGAAAACAAAGATGCTAAACTGACAGTTGACAGGTAGAAAACAAAGATGCTAAACTGACAGTTGACAGGTAGAAAGCAAAGATGCTAAACTGACAGTTGACAGGTAGAAAACAAAGATGCTAAACTGACAGTTGACAGGTAGAAAACAAAGATGCTAAACTGACAGTTGACAGGTAGAAAACAAAGATGCTAAACTGACAGTTGACAGGTAGAAAACAAAGATACTAAACTGACAGTTGACAGGTAGAAAACAAAGATGCTAAACTGACAGTTGACAGGTAGAAAACAAAGATGCTAAACTGACAGTCGACAGGTAGAAAACAAAGATGCTAAACTGACAGTTGACAGGTAGAAAACTAAGATGCTAAACTGACAGTCGACAGGTAGAAAACAAAGATGCTAAACTGACAGTTGACAGGTAGAAAACTAAGATGCTAAACTGACAGTCGACAGGTAGAAAACAAAGATGCTAAACTGACAGTCGACAGGTAGAAAACAAAGATGCTAAACTGACAGTTGACAGGTAGAAAACAAAAATGATAAACTGACAGTTGACAGGTAGAAAACAAAGATGCTAATCGGACAGTCGACAGGTAGAAAACAAAGATGCTAAACTGACAGTTGACAGGTAGAAAACAAAGATGCTAAACGGACAGTTGACAGGTAGAAAACAAAGATGCTAAACTGACAGTCGACAGGTAGAAAACAAAGATGCTAAACTGGCAGTTGACAGGTAGAAAGCAAAGATGCTAAACTGACAGTTGACAGGTAGAAAAAAAAGATGCTAAACTGACAGTTGACAGGTAGAAAACAAAGATGCTAAACTGACAGTTGACAGGTAGAAAACAAAGATGCTAAACTGACAGTTGACAGGTAGAAAACAAAGATGCTAAACTGACAGTTGACAGGTAGAAAACAAAGATGCTAAACTGACAGTTGACAGGTAGAAAGCAAAGATGCTAAACTGACAGTTGACAGGTAGAAAACAAAGATGCTAAACTGACAGTCGACAGGTAGAAAACAAAGATGCTAAACTGACAGTTGACAGGTAGAAAACAAAGATGCTAAACGGACAGTCGACAGGTAGAAAAGAAAGATGCTAAACTGACAGTTGACAGGTAGAAAACAAAGATGCTAAACTGACAGTTGACAGGTAGAAAACAAAGATGCTAAACTGACAGTTGACAGGTAGAAAACAAAGGTGCCAAACTGACAGTCGACAGGTAGAAAACAAAGATGCTAAACTGACAGTTGACAGGTAGAAAACAAAGATGCTAAACTGACAGTCGACAGGTAGAAAACAAAGATGCTAAACTGACAGTTGACAGGTAGAAAACAAAGATGCTAAACTGACAGTTGACAGGTAGAAAACAAAGATGCTAAACTGACAGTTGACAGGTAGAAAACAAAGATGCTAAACTGACAGTTGACAGGTAGAAAACAAAGATGCTAAACTGACAGTTGACAGGTAGAAAACAAAGATGCTAAACTGACAGTTGACAGGTAGAAAACAAAGATGCTAAACTGACAGTTGACAGGTAGAAAACAAAGATGCTAAACTGACAGTTGACAGATAGAAAACAAAGATGCTAAACTGACAGTTGACAGGTAGAAAACAAAGATGCTAAACTGACAGTTGACAGGTAGAAAACAAAGATGCTAAACTGACAGTTGACAGGTAGAAAACAAAGATGCTAAACTGACAGTTGACAGGTAGAAAACAAAGATGCTAAACTGACAGTTGACAGGTAGAAAACAAAGATGCTAAACTGACAGTTGACAGGTAGAAAACAAAGATACTAAACTGACAGTTGACAGGTAGAAAACAAAGATGCTAAACTGACAGTTGACAGGTAGAAAACAAAGATGCTAAACTGACAGTCGACAGGTAGAAAACAAAGATGCTAAACTGACAGTTGACAGGTAGAAAACAAAGATGCTAAACTGACAGTCGACAGGTAGAAAACAAAGATGCTAAACTGACAGTTGACAGGTAGAAAACTAAGATGCTAAACTGACAGTCGACAGGTAGAAAACAAAGATGCTAAACTGACAGTCGACAGGTAGAAAACAAAGATGCTAAACTGACAGTTGACAGGTAGAAAACAAAGATGCTAAACTGACAGTTGACAGGTAGAAAACAAAGATGCTAAACTGACAGTTGACAGGTAGAAAACAAAGATGCTAAACTGACAGTTGACAGGTAGAAAACAAAAATGATAAACTGACAGTCGACAGGTAGAAAACAAAGATGCTAAACTGACAGTCGACAGATAGAAAACAAAGATGCTAAACTGACAGTTGACAGATAGAAAACAAAGATGCTAAACTGACAGTTGACAGGTAGAAAACAAAGATGCTAATCGGACAGTCGACAGGTAGAAAACAAAGATGCTAAACTGACAGTTGACAGGTAGAAAACAAAGATGCTAAACGGACAGTTGACAGGTAGAAAACAAAGATGCTAAACTGACAGTCGACAGGTAGAAAACAAAGATGCTAAACTGGCAGTTGACAGGTAGAAAGCAAAGATGCTAAACTGACAGTTGACAGATAGAAAACAAAGATGCTAAACTGACAGTTGACAGGTAGAAAACAAAGATGCTAAACTGACAGTTGACAGGTAGAAAACAAAGATGCTAAACTGACAGTTGACAGGTAGAAAACAAAGATGCTAAACTGACAGTTGACAGGTAGAAAACAAAGATGCTAAACTGACAGTTGACAGGTAGAAAGCAAAGATGCTAAACTGACAGTCGACAGGTAGAAAACAAAGATGCTAAACTGACAGTCGACAGGTAGAAAACAAAGATGCTAAACTGACAGTTGACAGGTAGAAAACAAAGATGCTAAACGGACAGTCGACAGGTAGAAAAGAAAGATGCTAAACTGACAGTTGACAGGTAGAAAACAAAGATGCTAAACTGACAGTTGACAGGTAGAAAACAAAGATGCTAAACTGACAGTTGACAGGTAGAAAGCAAAGATGCTAAACTGACAGTTGACAGGTAGAAAACAAAGATGCTAAACTGACAGTTGACAGGTAGAAAACAAAGATGCTAAACTGACAGTTGACAGGTAGAAAACAAAGATGCTAAACTGACAGTTGACAGGTAGAAAACAAAGATACTAAACTGACAGTTGACAGGTAGAAAACAAAGATGCTAAACTGACAGTTGACAGGTAGAAAACAAAGATGCTAAACTGACAGTCGACAGGTAGAAAACAAAGATGCTAAACTGACAGTTGACAGGTAGAAAACAAAGATGCTAAACTGACAGTCGACAGGTAGAAAACAAAGATGCTAAACTGACAGTTGACAGGTAGAAAACTAAGATGCTAAACTGACAGTCGACAGGTAGAAAACAAAGATGCTAAACTGACAGTCGACAGGTAGAAAACAAAGATGCTAAACTGACAGTTGACAGGTAGAAAACAAAAATGATAAACTGACAGTTGACAGGTAGAAAACAAAGATGCTAATCGGACAGTCGACAGGTAGAAAACAAAGATGCTAAACTGACAGTTGACAGGTAGAAAACAAAGATGCTAAACGGACAGTTGACAGGTAGAAAACAAAGATGCTAAACTGACAGTCGACAGGTAGAAAACAAAGATGCTAAACTGGCAGTTGACAGGTAGAAAGCAAAGATGCTAAACTGACAGTTGACAGGTAGAAAAAAAAGATGCTAAACTGACAGTTGACAGGTAGAAAACAAAGATGCTAAACTGACAGTTGACAGGTAGAAAACAAAGATGCTAAACTGACAGTTGACAGGTAGAAAACAAAGATGCTAAACTGACAGTTGACAGGTAGAAAACAAAGATGCTAAACTGACAGTTGACAGGTAGAAAGCAAAGATGCTAAACTGACAGTTGACAGGTAGAAAACAAAGATGCTAAACTGACAGTCGACAGGTAGAAAACAAAGATGCTAAACTGACAGTTGACAGGTAGAAAACAAAGATGCTAAACGGACAGTCGACAGGTAGAAAAGAAAGATGCTAAACTGACAGTTGACAGGTAGAAAACAAAGATGCTAAACTGACAGTTGACAGGTAGAAAACAAAGATGCTAAACTGACAGTTGACAGGTAGAAAGCAAAGATGCTAAACTGACAGTCGACAGGTAGAAAACAAAGATGCTAAACGGACAGTCGACAGGTAGAAAACAAAGATGCTAAACTGACAGTTGACAGGTAGAAAGCAAAGATGCTAAACTGACAGTTGACAGGTAGAAAACAAAGATGCTAAACTGACAGTTGACAGGTAGAAAACAAAGATGCTAAACTGACAGTTGACAGGTAGAAAACAAAGATGCTAAACTGACAGTTGACAGGTAGAAAGCAAATATGCTAAACTGACAGTTGACAGGTAGAAATCAAAGATGCTAAACTGACAGTTGACAGGTAGAAAACAAAGATGCTAAACTGACAGTCGACAGGTAGAAAACAAAGATGCTAAACTGACAGTTGACAGGTAGAAAGCAAAGATGCTAAACTGACAGTTGACAGGTAGAAAACAAAGATGCTAAACTGACAGTTGACAGGTAGAAAACAAAGATGCTAAACTGACAGTTGACAGGTAGAAAACAAGGATGCTAAACTGACAGTTGACAGGTAGAAAACAAAGATGCTAAACTGACAGTTGACAGGTAGAAAGCAAAGATGCTAAACTGACAGTTGACAGGTAGAAATCAAAGATGCTAAACTGACAGTTGACAGGTAGAAAACAAAGATGCTAAACTGACCGTTGAAAGGTAGAAAACAAAGATGGTAAACTGGCAGTTGACAGGTAGAAAACAAAGATGCTAAACGGACTGTCGACAGGTAGAAAACAAAGATGCTAAACTCACAGTTGACAGGTAGAAAACAAAGATGCTAAACTGACAGTTGACAGGTAGAAAACAACAATGCTAAACTGACAGTTGACAGGTAGAAAACAAAGATGCTAAACTGACAGTTGACAGGTAGAAAACAAAGATGCTAAACTGACAGTTGACAGGTAGAAAACAAAGATGCTAAACTGACAGTTGACAGGTAGAAAACAAAGATGCTGAACTGACAGTTGACAGGTAGAAAACAAAGATGCTAAACTGACAGTTGACAGGTATAAAACAAAGATGCTAAACTGACAGTCGACAGGTAGAAAACAAAGATGCTAAACTGACAGTTGACAGGTAGAAAACAAAGATGCTAAACTGACAGTTGACAGGAAGAAAACAAAGACGGTGTTCAAATGAGCGGACTGTTAAAAATAGGAATCTGGGGATTACTTTTCACGAGTAAGATTTAACATTAACGTACTATTGGTTGTATTTTGTGAAAAGAATGTTAGCACAGAGTTGAGAAGGAGCAAAGATCGTCAATAGTACTGAAATCGTAGCTGCTAGCAAACAAGAGTATGACCATGATAGAATTGCTTGTCAATGAAATTAATTACATTTAAAAATGTCATACTTGACTAACATAAAGTTGAAATAAATGATGAAGACTAAGATTGTAAGACAGAATTTGGTTTTATTCTGAATACAGTGAACCAGATTGGTGGTTTTAGCTGATATAAAGACTTTCAGGTGTTTATATATGTTTATGTTAAAGTATTTGGCAGACGCTTTTATCCAAAGCGACATACATCAAAAATACATATAAAACAATCAGTGTAAACATGATCATTTAAGGGAAGAATGTAATAGAAAATATCAATACAAAGTGTCAAGACAGAATAAACTCTCTGCTGCTGCAGCAACAGAGATACAGTCTATAAGATATATATACAGAGATATCTAATGTATTCATACATTGTTTATGTAGCATGTATATATAACCTAATCATATTGTTTCTTCAATTTAAAAAGAGCTGACCCTTCTCTGGGATTATATTCCCAGTTTTGATCTGGTCACTTATAGCATATAAGAATGTTCTATTACTGTTAAGCAAGCTATGAATAATAAAACATGTGTCCTTTATCATAACTACACATATGACAACAAAAACGTGTGAAAATCAGTGGTATTCTGTGAGGTAAGATGAATTAAATGCGCTGACAGTTCATTGCTCCTGCCAAATGAATTGCACTGAGTGGAGCGGATCACCACTCCAAGATGGCGGCCCCGCGTCTCGTCCGAGCCAGTAGGCAGTAGCGCTCGATGCTGCGTCTATTTATAAGATGTCTATGTCTACCACAAACACTCCAAATGATGGACAAACGTCTCCTCAGAAGAGCAATAGCTGCACATTTTCACACAGCTCAATCTCAAAATTCTAAATTTGAAATGTAAATATTTAAGCTCAGGCAACGTAATGGACAGCTAAAGTTAGCCGCTAGCTAGCAAAGCTAGCATGCTACGTGGTCTCTTGTTATCTTGTGTTTTGTTGATGGTGAACTCTTCTTTACACTTGTGAAACCCTTCAAAAGGTAAAAACAAAAAAAGCAACATTCATTATCATTGTTAAAGCAATTTTATAGTGCTAACCTTTTTTTCTTTCACTTGTAGGTCTGTTAGAAATATTGTAAATGTTACATGTTAGAATATTGGTAACGTTTCAAAATGGACTCTAGTACAGATTATTTTCTTCTAGATTATTAGTCTCAGGGTGGACTGGCTTTGACTTTTAAGGTTCCTCTGTATTTTCTTACATGTTTACATACTGTAGTTTACTTTGCTGCTGCACCAAACAACAGACTAATAACTTCATTTCCAGGCTGTAGAGCGCACTGCTTGTTAAACCACTCCCAGATGTGCAGATATGTACCGGTACAAAAGATTTTGTAAATGTTTATTTGCATACCCTAATTGTTTCCAAACGATGCATGTCACACGGCAGTAAAACGGCTGATTAAACAAAACGGAAGTCATCATCATGGACCCACTAACTGCGGAAGCTAGCTCTCCAATCAGCTAAACAAACTCAATAAGTCAACTGTGATGTTCTGGTGAATTTACAAAAACGGAAACAATACAAAAAGAATAAACCAATCAATCAATCAATGTTTATTTATATAGCCCTAAATCACAAGTGTCTCAAAGGGCTGCACAAGCCACAACGACATCCTCGGTACAGAGCCCCCAAAAGAATGCCATTGTAAGTTAATAACACAAACACTTGTAAACGTGTTAGCATATTCGCTAATGCTAATGACAATAGCTTGATTACGTTACGATAGTATGTACAAACATGCGTGAAAACACTCCCACAGACATCACACATGGGACACTTTAGTAAGTATGAATTATTTTAGTTATATTTTAAAACTTGCAAATGTTGCTTGGAGTGATAAATGAAGGACCCTTTCATGCACAGACGCTCTAGTCGAATAGTAGACAAAACGGGATATACTTCCAGCTCAAGGCGCAAAACAAAGTACATTTTCAACCAGCAGCACCTACAGTGAGTGGGACGGTATAGCTCGGTTAATAGAGCGGCCGTGCCAGCAACTTGAGGGTTCCAGGTTCGATCCCCGCTTCCGCCATCCTAGTCACTGCCATTGTGTCCTTGGGCAAGACACTTTATTTACCCACCTGCTCCCAGTGCCACCCACACTGCTTTAAATGTAACTTAGATATTGGGTTTCACAATGTAAAGCGCTTTGAGTCACTTGAGAAAAAAGCGCTATATAAATATAATTCACTTCACTGAGCAAACACATCCAAAAGATGGCACCATAGCACAAACAATAACACCTTCTCAGTGTCTCCGTCTGTGTTTTATGACAACTATTTGTTGAATACAAAACGTTATGGCCGTTGGCACAAAAAAAAAAACATAAATTAGCCGCACAGTCTTATAAGCTGCAGGGTTCAAAGTGTTGGAAAAAAGCAGTGGCTTATAGTCCGGGCAATACGGTAAGTGCACTGCAAAAAGTGAAATGTAAGTAAGATGAAATATGTCAAATAAGGCTGATATTTGCTTATTTTCTGTCTGATAAGATCATTCTTCTCACTAAGCAGATTTGATGTTAGAGTCTTTTACTTGTTTGAAGTGTTTTGCTCCTAAATGATCTCAGTAAGATATTACAGCTTGTTGCTGAGATGTGATGACCTATATTGAGTAAAACATGCTTGAAACTAGAATATCAAGTGTTGTGTCATCAACACTCACAAGTATAAAACTACTTTTTGGGGCGGCATAGCTCGGTTGGTAGAGTGGCCGTGCCAGCGACTTGAGGGTTGCAGGTTTGATTCCCGCTTCCGCCATCCTAGTCACTGCCGTTGTGTCCTTGGGCAAGACACTTTACCCACCTGCTCCCAGTGCCACCCACACTGCTTTAAATGGAACTTAGATATTGAGTTTCACTATGTAAAGCGCTTTGAGTCACTAGAGAAAAAAAGCTATATAAATATACTTCACTTCACTTTTTTTAAGTAATCATTTCTTATTTCAAGCTTGAAATAAAAAATCATGACTTTGACACAATTGTGTCTCATAATTAAAACAGATGACAGCCAAATGGACTTAGCTGTTTTATTTTCAATGAAACAATATAAAATATGTACTCATATAGTAGTACAGTTGGCACAGTACAGTAAACTGACAGTTAATATTTAAACATTTAACGTGACATTTCTAGCTATTTTGAACAGAAATAGTTCATGCACATTCAGATGAATTCTTTAAAATTATAATGAAACATTTTTTGGCCGGGGGCCGGGCTATATATATATATATATATATACATATATATATATACATGTATATATACATATATATATATATACGTGTATATATGTATATGTATATATATGTGTATATATATATACATATATATATATATTCCTCGCGCACTAATTGACTGAAAGAGCACGCACTTGGCGCGATGATGTCATGTTATCCATGGAAAAATGCATTTTTAGACAATATGATTTGCCTGAGCGGCTAGGAGACCCCGAGAGTAACAAGCGCTTGCCTTGTTGCCTTTCCATTAAGAACAATAAACTAGTTTTTAGTATAAGTTTGCTGGTTTCAAGAAATGTAATATCATTATGTCAAGATAATGGCACTAGCATTTACTTCATTTAAGAATATAATATATAAAACGGTCTCATATTTTTTTTTCTACCAAGAAAAGTGCACTTGTTATTAGTGAGAATATACTTATTTTAAGCTATTTTGGGTTCATTGAGGTTAGCTAATTTGACTTGTTTTGGAAAGTCTTGACAAGCCACATTTTCTTGTTCTATTAGCAGATAATTTTGCTTAGTTCTAATAAAATACCCCTCATTTTTGTATTCTTTTTTCTTGTTTTTGAACACTGACTTTTTGCAGTGTGTAGAATACATTTTAAGCACTTTTATGTACTTTGTGCAATTGTCTTTTTTCTTCCTGTGGGGTCATGTGTCTATTTGCTGCGATACGTGTGAAAGTGTGCGCCGACTTCCAAGGTCTGCGCTCTGAAGCGTGTACCTGCAAATGCAGCTAAATGTATCTGCTTAATCAGATCTGGTGTACAACTTCAAGTCAAGGTGGGGATGAAACAAACATGGTGGAGCATAAAGATGATTAACAAGTAGTGTGGATGCTAAAGAGAGGACATCCTTGTTGGCATGATCCTCCAACCACAAAGGCATGCTGTGTGTGTGTGTGCGTGTGTGTGCGTGTGCGTGTGCGTGTGTGTGTGTGTGTGTGTGTGTGTGTGTGTGTGTGTGTGTGTGAGGGAGATAAAAGACATGTTGTGTGTTCCACTCTGGAATGTGTTGCTTGTCATTGAGACGGTCGTCTACACTGATGCTTGTGTTGCAGCCTGCTGGTCGGGGCTCCCAAAGCCAGCGCCTTGAATCGTCAAATAGCCAAAGTGACGGGCGGCCTCTTCAGCTGTGACATGAGCTCGTCCTCTCAAGGCTGCGACCGAGTGAACTTTGACAATGAAGGTAAGACACAGCACACGTGCACCTGCTTTCTGCTAACCACTGGTGTTGAAACGGCTGTGCAGAGGACATCAAAAAGGAGAGCAAGGAGAACCAGTGGATGGGGGTGACAGTAAAGAGTCAGGGGCCAGGAGGCAAGGTGGTGGTAAGTTGACTTTGGAGCCAACGTCAACAACACGGCTGTGACAGTAAGTGTGTTACCCCCACCTAGACATGTGCCCATCGATACCAGCGCAGGAGCAATGTGAAGACCAAGCTTGAATCCCGAGACATCATTGGCCGCTGCTATGTGCTGAGTCAGGATTTGAAAATCAACTCCGATTCAAGCGACGAGGGAGGAAATTGGCACTTCTGTGACAGCCGGCCACGAGGACACGAGATGTTTGGTTCCTGCCAGCAGGGCCTCTCAGCCACTTTCGACAAGGACTACCACTACATCATCTTCGGGGCTCCTGGAGCATACAACTGGAAAGGTGTGATGTACCATTTTACTGTCAGACATACTGTAAACCCCATATGGTGTAGTGGTCTTGTACAATCTTACTGTCCCACATACTGTAAACCCCATATGGTGTAGTGGTCTTGTACCATCTTACTGTCAGACAAACTGTAAACCCCATATGGTGTAGTGGTCTTGTACCATCTTACTGTCAGACATACTGTAAACCCCATATGGTGTAGTGGTCTTGTACCATCTTACTGTCCCACATACTGTAAAACCCATATGGTGTAGTGGTCTTGTACCATCTTACTGTCCCACATACTGTAAACCCCATATGGTGTAGTGGTCTTGTAGCATCTTACTGTCCCACATACTGTAAACCCCATATGGTGTAGTGGTCTTGTACCATCTTACTGTCAGACATACTGTAAACCCCATATGGTGTAGTGGTCTTGTACCATCTTACTGTCCCACATACTGTAAACCCCATATGGTGTAGTGGTCTTGTACCATCTTACTGTCAGACATACTGTAAACCCCATATGGTGTAGTGGTCTTGTACCATCTTACTGTCAGACATACTGTAAACCCCATATGGCATAGTGGTCTTGTACCATCTTACTGTCAGACATACTGTAAACCCCATATGGTGTAGTGGTCTTGTACCATCTTACTGTCCCACATACTGTAAACCCCATATGGTGTAGTGGTCTTGTACCATCTTACTGTCAAACATACTGTAAACCCCATATGGTGTCGTGGTCTTGTACCATCTTATTGTCCCACATACTGTAAACCCCATATGGTGTAGTGGTCTTGTACCATCTTACTGTCCCACATACTGTAAACCCCATATGGTGTAGTGGTCTTGTACCATCTTATTGTCCCACATACTGTAAACCCCATATGGTGTAGTGGTCTTGTACCATCTTACTGTCCCACATACTGTAAACCCCATATGGTGTAGTGGTCTTGTACCATCTTACTGTCAGACATACTGTAAACCCCATATGGTGTAGTGGTCTTGTACCATCTTACTGCCCCACATACTGTAAACCCCATATGGTGTAGTGGTCTTGTACCATCTTACTGTCAAACATACTGTAAACCCACCCCTATGACCATCTGCTGTCCTAGGGTTACACCAGATGTTTCTGTGGTAGCCTCCCAGAGAAACATCTGTCCTAGGGTTATACCAGATTTTTCTGTGGGACGCTACCACAGAAACATCTGTCCTAGGGTTTTACCAGATGTTTCTGTGGGACGCTACCACAGAAACATCTGTCCTAGGGTTATACCAGATGTTTCTGTGGTAGCGTCCCACAGAAACATCTGTCCTAGGGTTATACCAGATGTTTCTGTGGTAGCGTCCCACAGAAACATCTGTCCTAGGGTTATACCAGATGTTTCTGTGGTAGCCTCCCAGAGAAACATCTGTCCTAGGGTTATACCAGATGTTTCTGTGGTAGCGTCCCACAGAAACATCTGTCCTAGGGTTTTACCAGATGTTTCTGTGGTAGCGTCCCACAGAAACATCTGTCCTAGGGTTACACCAGATGTTTCTGTGGTAGCGTCCCACAGAAACATCTGTCCTAGGGTTATACCAGATATTTCTGTGGTAGCGTCCCACAGAAACATCTGTCCTAGGGTTACACCAGATGTTTCCGTGATAGCGTCCCACAGAAACATCTGTCCTAGGGTTACACCAAATGTTTCCGTGGTAGCGTCCCACAGAAACATCTGTCCTAGGGTTACACCAGATGTTTCTGTGGTAGCGTCCTACAGAAACATCTGTCCTAGGGTTATACCAGATATTTCTGTGGTAGCGTCCCACAGAAAACATCTGTCCTAGGGTTACACCAGATATTTCTGTGGTAGCGTCCCACAGAAACATCTGTCCTAGGGTTACATTAGATGTTTCTGTGGTAGTGTCCCACAGAAACATCTGTCCTAGGGTTATACCAGATGTTTCTGTGGTAGCGTCCCACAGAAACATCTGTCCTAGGGTTACACCAGATATTTCTGTGGTAGCGTCCCACAGAAACATCTGTCCTAGGGTTACATTAGATGTTTCTGTGGTAGCGTCCCACAGAAACATCTGTCCTAGGGTTATACCAGATGTTTCTGTGGTAGCGTCCCACAGAAACATCTGTCCTAGGGTTACACCAGATGTTTCCGTGGTAGCGTCCCACAGAAACATTTGTCCTAGGGTTATACCAGATGTTTCTGTGGTAGCGTCCCACAGAAACATCTGTCCTAGGGTTACATCAGATGTTTCCGTGGGACGCTACCACGGAAACATCTGTCCTAGGGTTACACCAGATGTTTCTGTGGTAGCGTCCCACAGAAATATCTGTCCTAGGGTTATACCAGATGTTTCTGTGGTAGTGTCCCACAGAAACATCTGTCCTAGGGTTACATCAGATGTTTCCGTGGGACGCTACCACGGAAACATCTGTCCTAGGGTTTTACCAGATGTTTCTGTGGTAGCGTCCCACAGAAACATCTGTCCTAGGGTTACACCAGATGTTTCTGTGGTAGCGTCCCACAGAAACTTGCAGAAAAAGCAAACCGAACATAACTTTTTGGCAATTTAGAAAAAGATGAACTCTGATTTCCACAACTATTGAGTTTTCCTTGTATGCAAAAATACTAAAAGACAAATAAGTAATTTTGAAAGTCTGTAGTAGAGTTGTATGGTATACTGGTACCAGTATAGTGTCATGGTACTAATGAATCAAAAATGGTACTATACTCAGCACGTCGTAGTCACGTGGTGACATTGCTGGTTTTACGAGCAGAGGAGCATGTTGGGCAGTGCACACACACAGAGTACTTACAAGCAGACACAGTGTGTAGACAGAAAAGGGAGAATGGACGCATTTTGGTGTAAAAAGTCAAGATAAAGGTGAAGTTATAACACTGAAACACCCTCAGGAAGAGATGCTTTAAGACATGGCTAGCTAGTTAGCGGCTAGCACCCATCCGCAGTGTTTTAGCTACTTCTAAATCACTAATCCTGGCCTCCATGGCGACATACACTATAAACTACAACTTACAAGTAGCATTATCACTGGCGGACGAGGAATAGCTAAACATGCTTCACTACACACCGTAGGAGGATACAATAGCTCACCGGCGTCACAATGTAAACAAATGCCATGGGTGGATCTACACCTGACATCCACTGTAATGATACCAAGTACAGGAGCGTATCTAGTCCATACTACTATGATTACTTCTTTCGTTTTTTAAATGTATATTATGTTTATAAATTTAGTAAATATGTCCCTGGACACATGAGGACTTTGAATATGACCATTGTATGATCCTGTAACTACTTGGTATCAGATCCATACCTAAATGTGTGGTATCATCCAAAACTAATAGTATCAAAGAAGAGAAGAATAAGTGATTATTACATTTTAACAGAAGTGTAGATAGAACATGTTTGACGAGAAAATAAGCAGATATTAACAGTAAATGAACAAGTAGATTAAAAATCCATTTTTACAGTTTGTCCCTCATAATGTGTACAAAATAATAGGTGTATAAATGACACAATATGTTACTGCAGACTAATTAGGAGTCTTTGTTTGTTTACTTACTACTAAAAGACAAGTTCACTATTTTATTGAAGGACTAAATGACAATAATAAACATATGTTTCATGTACACTAACATTTGTTGTTACAATAAAGACAATAATGACATTTTCTTGTGGTCCCCTTTATTTAGAAAAGTACCGAAAGATATGGAAAAGTATCGAAATACATTTTGATACCGGTACTCTTTTGTCACTGTCCAATTAAAACCTCATATCTTCATTTTTAAATGAAAAAACATCAACAATATGTCTCTGTCATACAGATAGCATTTTTTCAAGTTCTCAATTCTTTTTTTCTCCCTTTTTAGTGATATCGTTGTTTTTTTATCAGTAAAATCCTGTTTTGAGGTTAATATTGCTTCCATCGGAGAAGATTTGACCAACATTTTGCATGCAGGTGTGGTGCGTCTGGAACAGAATAACGACACCCTGCTAGAGTTGGGCATCTATGACGATGGCCCCTTTGAGGCAGGAGACGAGAACGAAAAGGACCCTGATCTCGTCCCCGCTGCTCCCAACAGTTACCTTGGTAACTATTCTTCTTCTTTCAATTGTGGAGAGGAAAGGTATTATTGGTTTATTGTGTTTTAAGTAATAAAATAGGAGTTTAACGATTGATCAATATATTGATTCCTAAATTTCAAGGATATGGATGTAAGTTGGCCTTCTGGAAGATAAATATCGACCCAACATCAATTTAAAAGGCAATATAACCATTTATCGATACTAGAAAAAAAGAAAACTTTGTACCGTATTTTTCGGAGTATAAGTCGCTCCGGAGTAGAAGTCGCATTTTTTGGGGAAATGTATTTGATAAAAGCCAACAGCAAGAATAGACATTTGAAAGGCAATTTAAAATAAATAAAGGCTGAATAAGTGTACGTTATATGAGGCATAAATAACCAACTGGTATGTTAACGTAACATATTATGGTAAGAGTCACTCAAATAACTATAACATATAGAACATGCTATACAATCTGTCACTCCTAATCGCTAAATCCCATGAAATCTTATACGTCTAGTCTCTTACGTGAATAAGATCAATAATATTATTTGATATTTTACGCTAATGTGTTCATCATTTCACACATAAGTCGCTCCTGAGTATAAGTTGCAAACTATGAAAAAAACTGCGACTTATAGTCCGTAAAATACGGTATTTAAGAGCGGCTGACTTTATAAGAAGTTTAGCACTTTTACTGATAATTACAGTAAACGTACCGTGAATTGATTAACGTGGACCCCGACTTAAACAAGTTGAAAAACTTATTGGGGTGTTACCATTTAGTGGTCAATTGTACGGAATATGTACTATACTGTACAATCTACTAATAAAAGTTTCAATCAATCAATCAATCAAAAAAAAATGTTAAGCCTGTATGCTTGTCTGTGGCCTCATAAAAACCAAAAAGGTGGATACCTACGGTGGTTGAGAAAGGTCATACCAAATGCAAATGCCACAGAACAATATGATTACTTACAACACAAAAACTTTGCAAAAGCCACACCACATTATAATACAAAGCCACAACACAACTTATGTATGTTAGTATTCCTAAAAGTCAACAAAAAGTTATTTATGACTGAAAAAGTGCACACTTGACTTTGTTTATGACACACCATCTGGTCCGCGTGTCACCCAAACTTGATGTTGCCTGTTTATTAACATGTGAGTAGTGGCAGGTCAAACACTGCTCATCTAATCTGAAAAGATTTGGTTGCACTCAGCAAATCTACTGGTAATTCCACCTGAAGTGGTGTTGTATTATGTTGAAAAACAACAGTTTATGTTTGGCCAACAATTGAGTCTGTCCAGAAGAGTGCAAGAGGTGTCCAATTCTCAGCGTGTCGCCCGGACGGGCCCCCAAATTGTTGCGTTTTGGACCAGTTGTTCCTCCCAGGGAATTCAAGTCACAATTCGCTCCCAAGTTCTTTCCGACACTTAAAGCTGAGTTGAAAAACCACCAGAGACAGAATAGGTATTTTGTTGTATATTCTCAAAGCTTTGCCAATATACATTTTTTGAGACCAGTCCAGCATAGAACATTCTATCGTGCCGCCCAAAATGGTCTGTCTTCCCAACGCCAAAAACCTCTCTTTCCTTCCCCCTCCCTAGCCATAATACAAGCACAACGTCTCCCTAGCCATAATACATTCCAAAGAACTCAAGGTTAACACACACAGTTTGCTTGCTGACAGAGCAGAAAGAGAAGAAGTGGAAAAGACGAGCTGTTTTCAAATATGACAAAGAAATGGAAGAAGTACAACTTAAATTCGGATATACAGGTAAAAGCCAGTAAATTAGAATATTTTGAAAAGCTTGATTTATTTCAGTAATTGCATTCAAAAGGTGTAACTTGTACATTATATTTATTCATTGCACACAGACTGATGCATTCAAATGTTTATTTCATTTAATTTTGATGATTTGAAGTGGCAACAAATGAAAATCCAAAATTCCGTGTGTCACAAAATTAGAATATTACTTAAGGCTAATACAAAAAAGGGATTTTTAGAAATGTTGGCCAACTGAAAAGTATGAAAATGAAAAATATGAGCATGTACAATACTCAATACTTGGTTGGAGCTCCTTTTGCCTCAATTACTGCGTTAATGCGGCGTGGCATGGAGTCGATGAGTTTCTGGCACTGCTCAGGTGTTATGAGAGCCCAGGTTGCTCTGATAGTGGCCTTCAACTCTTCTGCGTTTTTGGGTCTGGCATTCTGCATCTTCCTTTTCACAATACCCCACAGATTTTCTATGGGGCTAAGGTCAGGGGAGTTGGCGGGCCAATTTAGAACAGAAATACCATGGTCCGTAAACCAGGCACGGGTAGATTTTGCGCTGTGTGCAGGCGCCAAGTCCTGTTGGAACTTGAAATCTCCATCTCCATAGAGCAGGTCAGCAGCAGGAAGCATGAAGTGCTCTAAAACTTGCTGGTAGACGGCTGCGTTGACCCTGGATCTCAGGAAACAGAGTGGACCGACACCAGCAGATGACATGGCACCCCAAACCATCACCCAACCATGCAAATTTTGCATTTCCTTTGGAAATCGAGGTCCCAGAGTCTGGAGGAAGACAGGAGAGGCACAGGATCCACGTTGCCTGAAGTCTAGTGTAAAGTTTCCACCATCAGTGATGGTATAATTCATTTATACGTAATTCCCTTACAAGAAATACCAGGATTATAGCAAACTTCACCTGCACTGTTTGATGTCCTTTTTGCTCAAAAGTTTCTGAAACAATTTCAACTCACTGAATGATTTCGGATGTGTTTCTAAAAAAAAGGAGATAGTCTCTGAATTCTTTTGGCAACCACGAATTGTGAACAGAATGGTTAAAAGGAATGGTTCCACCCCTAGTAAAATAAGGTATATGTGCACCCTTGTGGTGGCAGGTTTCTCTCTGGACTCAGGCAGCAGTCTGACCAAGAAAGGCCAGCTGACAGTTGTTGCTGGAGCACCAAGAGCCAACCACAGTGGCTCAGTGGTGATGCTGAAGAAAGGCCCGGAAACCAGCAGCATCCTGCTGCACGAGTACACGCTGGACGGGGAGGGGCTCGCCTCCTCTTTCGGTTACGACCTGGCCGTGTTGGACCTCAATGGTGACGGGTAAGTCCAACCTGCAGCAGTATTATTGTCCATACATAACTACTCCTATTTGTCAGTTGGGAAGACATTGTGGTCGGAGCACCTCAGTACTTCGAGAAGGACGGAGAAATCGGAGGCGCCGTCTATGTCTACGTCAACATGGCCGGCAAGTGGAACAAAGTCAAACCCACCAGAATAGACGGGCCGGAGGACTCCATGTTTGGCCTGTCTGTGGAAAACCTGGGAGACATTAATCAGGATGGTTACCATGGTGAGGATGAGCACAATAACACCTCTGATCCATTCAAATATTGCAGTTTTACCACACTGCAGATTTAAAAATAATAATAATAATCTATTGCCCTAAAATAAGCAATTTCAAGCTAAATGAACCAAATATATCTAATGATACCAAACCAATCAGATCATACTGTTCAGTATCGTGGCCACTTATTGGCTCAGCCTCAGGCAACGTTACTAAATTGGATTAAAAGAGTTTAAAGGTGACTATGTGGGTGTTACTTCATGTTTAGAGAGCTCCTAAAGCAGGGGTGGGCAATTCATTTTTACCGGGGGCCGCATGAGCAACCCGAGCACTGCTGGAGGGCCACGTCGACAATATTTCAATTACATTTTGCTCAATATTATTTTTGATGTATACCGTAAGATAAATAATAATAATAATAATACTTTCATTTAACCTAACTTAACTTTATACCAAAAGCACTGCTTTGGAAATCATTTGTACGCCTTTCAGAGATCACATTTAAACATCCTCATGTTGCACAATGAAATGTAAGCATAGGATGATTTCCTGTAACAGCATTCCATGATTAATATCAATAAATTAACATTAATAATAAATGACAGTAAAATAAGCACACGTATGACTGAGGAGTCATAGTGTAACTTTGGGTGGTGTTTGAGTTGTCCGACTTTTTGTGTGGCCATAAAGGCACCAGTGGCTTAGTGGTATGCGTGTTGGTGACAGATGACAAGTTGCTTTTGGCCTGCTTTGTACGGCAGAAAATGACTAGTTTTTCCAGATACAAGTTTTTTACTCATGTTTTTGGTGTGGTTATGGCCCAATATAAACAGTTTTGCTCAATAAAGTGATGGATATAATTCCTGGCCTCGAAGCATCTCGATAGACGTTACAATAATTGAAGGGTGTTGACGAACACCGTTAGGGCCGCTTGTTGTCACTGTCACTCAGAGTTGCATTGCAAAATTACACAGAATAAATGTCTTTATTTTGTTTAGAATTCAGATGGGATTTGATTTGGTGCGCGGCATATATTTGCTGTGCGCAGAGGACGCTTGAGCAGTGCGCAATTGCGCAGGCGCGCACCTTAGAGGGAACGTTGCTTGGCAGTCCATGTCTTGTTGAAAACACGCCATTCCTCATCAATTTTTCTCTTTTTAGCGTCTCGGGAGTAACCGTGCATCACTTGTCGCTGTGCACCTTCACTCACAGGTTACACACGGACATACGTCCATAAATAACACTTTTCAAAATAAAAGCAGCACAGTTGTATTGCGCGCACGACATAGATGTTTTTTCAACTTTATTTTGTAATTTGTGATTGCAGCTGTTCACATTCACTCACAATCACGCACGAGCATACGTCCACACGGAAGTAATACAAATAACGCTTTTCAAAACAAAAGCAGCACCATTGTATTGCACACTCGACATAGATACTTTTTTAAATGTATTTTGTAATTTATGATTGGCCTCACGCGGGCCGGACAGGGACGCACAAAGTGCCGGATGTGGCCCGCGGGCCGCAGAATGCCCAGGTCTGTCCTAAAGTATTTAGAAGGTAGTAAACTGATTTTTTTTATGCTCCTGCGATGAAAATATTTGATTTCCAATTAACCAAACTAAATTATGCTCTGCTTTTTCCTACGTTTTTTAGACATGAGAAACTGGAAATATGTGATGTATCGTATTGTGGTTGTATCATACCTGCCAACTTTTGAAATCAGAAAAACCTAGTAGCCAGGGTCCAGGGGCCGCAGGCTCCGGTAGGTCCAGGACAAAGACGCAAAATGATTGATTCCATTCAGACAGGTTAAAATGTTGCTAAAACCATCACTTTTCTATCAGTCACAGTGACTTTTCAAAACAAAAATATTACAGCAAAAATCATATGGGTTGATTGGCATGTTTATTCTGTAAGCTAACTTCAATAGTTTGAAATTATTTTGACAGTTAATGCCAGTTATCCTGTCAACCTTTCACAAGACTTCAATTTGTTCATTGAAAGTATAAACAGTATAAACACTTTTTACAGTAAACAAATGGTAAAACAGTACTAAACAATTCCATAAAAAAAAAAATTGGTGTCATTATTAACTTTCTGTCCAAGCTTGTATAATCTACTGCCTTGTTCAATTGTAAAAAATATTCTGTGCCTAAAATTCACATTTCTATCACAATTATCATACTGTAAACATGGTAAGCTAACTTCATTAAAATTAATAGTCCTGTCAATAGCATGGAATTACAATTCAAATGTAGTTTCTTTGTAAGCCTTTCAAAAGAATTCAAAATATGAAAAATTCATGAAAATTAATTGAAGCCATCAGACACTTGAAAAGTGGCACATCACATCTCTAATGTAATCATTTGAACTTTTCAACAGAAATAGCACTGCAAAAATATTAAGGACATACTTCTGTATTTTGGTAGTTATGCTGTCAACATTTAACAAGATTTCTTCAACTTGGACTTGAAAGCATAAATAGTATAAACACTTTTAACAGTATAACAGTACTAAACAATTCCAATAGATAACATTGGTGTCATTACCTTTTTGTGGCTAAAATCCAAATTTAGCAACGGCATTAGACTTGTGTTTTTTTGTCCCAACGTGGTCTTTTACATCGCTAATTCCTCCGTGTCCGATCGAAAAATCTTGTCTGCACAAGGTGCAATTCGCGTAGTTTTCACCCTTTTTGGAACGGATAATTATTCCCGGATAGGCTTTTGAATATTCTTCACGGAATGACTGCAGTTTTCTTTTCGGTTTAAGACTCGTTTGCGATTTTGCTCCGGCTGATTCCATGATCGTTCGCTCGTTTGGAAACAATGGCAACTGGTGCCTCGTGCTTGGCAGCGGTGCTATAAATAGCCTCGCGCATGGCATTCGGAATGGCTCGATAGGAAGTTACGGGAAGCAGTGTCGATTGTCATTGTTGTTACGCGATTTCGTGAATAAAACTTAAAAAAAAAAAAAAAATTTAATTAATGAAAAACCGTATTTTTTATCACTGCAACCGTAACCCGGAATAGGTTGATGAAAACTGTACTAATTACGGGAAAACCGGAGTAGTTGGCAGGTATGTTGTATGCGTGTTTGAAATAAACTGACATCACAACCATAATGATTCATAAAGAGCCTACTCAGTGGCCTAGTGGTTAGAGTGTCCGCCCTGAGATGGGTAGGTTGTGAGACTATAAAAATGGGAGCCATTACCTCCCTGCTTGGCACTCAGCATTCAAGGGTTGGAATTGGGGGTTAAATCACCAAAAATGATTACCGGGCGCGGCCACCGCTGCTGCTCACTGCTCCCCTCACCTCCCAGGGGGGTGAACAAGGGGATGGGTCAAATGCAGAGGACAAATTTCACCACACCTAGTGTGTGTGTGACAATCATTGCTACTTTAACTTGAACTTAATTCCTACTTCATGGAAATGAATTTATCATGATCATGTCCGGAACCAGTGAACAGCGATAAAGAAGGGATTCAAGTAAATTGTAATCGTAAAACCTTAATACCTACAATGTTTGAAGTAACATGCCCAGCTGTCATACAACGGGGAAAAAATAAGTAAACTTTTGTTAATAGTAAAATGTGAATTCCAAACGTATTCACTTTGTAGAAAGTTACTTTATGCTTCAGGACAGCGTTTTCATCTTTTCCCTGCCATGCCATTCTTTTATTATTTTGGGCGTCGTCTTGTACTGAGCAGCCTGGATAGTGAGATGTGTAATAAGTGAAAGAAACATGAAAAAACTACTAAAAAGCCAAAGAAAAGTCAAATTGTATGGAGTTAATATTTGCTTCATTTCTGCAGAGGAATGATGTGCGACTTCAAATGTACTTTTTCTTCACTAAAACAGATTTTGCGGTGGGAGCCCCGTATGACGATGAAGGCGCAGGAAACGTCTTCATCTACCACGGAGCCGACGCAGGTCTCAAATCCAAGAAAGCTGCACAGGTGCACACAGACACAGACTTACACACAAGGACACAAGGAGAAATGTAGTTATCCAACCAGACTTTTTCTTTAGATTCTATCTGGCAAGCCTTTAGGAGTGAAGATGTTTGGCTACTCCTTAGCTGGCAACATGGACCTGGATAAGAACTCCTACCCGGACTTGGCTGTTGGATCCCTCTCTGACGCTGTCTTCGTCTACAGGTGAGTACGTCCCTCTTCTTTTTAATCTTACATATCCTTCCTGGAGACATCTCTCCATGTCTTTCCAGAGCTCGCCCTGTCATTGCCATTAAGAAGGAAGTCAAGATCACGCCAAAGGAAATCGATCTGACGAAGAAGAACTGTGGGAACAGCTTCTGGTACGTTTTTGAGTATTAGATTTGCGTTACGCATCAATTCTACACATTCCTAAGTCCTCCTGTGCCCAAATGATTCACCAGAGTTGGACCCTTTGTCAAGCAAGGAGCCATATTTGCTACCTTAAACCAGAGTTAGCGTCAGTGTGAGGGTGTTAGCCAGGCCATTGATCACAGCCGATCATCAACAAATCATCTTCATCTATCTCTGCATGCTTGTTACAATGTTGCTTGCACCACTCGGTTGTTGTTGTGAAATCCATGCTTGTTACACTTGCCATACTGGCATCAACAGCTGTTTGCATAGGTTCTGTTCATGCTGTTAATAAAGACATATGCTTGTTAATACATTATCATTTGTAACAGGTTATTATTTGGTCCATGGTCTAGCCTGGTGTTTCTTAACCATTCCTCATAATAATAATAATAATACATTTTATTTGGTATAGTGCTTTTCAGGGTACTCAAAGATGCTTTACAGGATACAAATGTAAATATAAGACAGTTCATAGTAATAATAGTGGAAATATAAAAGCAGTACATAGTAATAATACATAATAACACTGGACATGACGAGACACAGAACACTAATCACTGGTTAAAAGCAGATCTGAAGAGGTGTGTTTTGAGAAGGCTTCTGAAGGTACGAAGGTCTGAGCAGTCACGGATGGGTTTGGGGAGAGAGTTCCAGAGGGTGGGAGCAGCCATGGAGAAGGCTCTGTCACCCCAGGTCCGGAGCTTGGTTCTGGGTGGCGGGGAGAGGAGGTTGGCGTCGGAGGAGAGGAGGCTGCGTGAAGGGGTATGGCAATGAAGCAGGTTGGTGAGGGCTTTGTGGGTGAGAAGGAGGATTTAAAAGTGGATCTGGTGAGGAACGGGGAGCCAGTGGACTTTCTGAAGGACTGGGGTGATGTGCTCACGGGAGCGGGTGTGGGTGAACAGAGTTTTAAATGTATTGGACTTTATTGAGGATTTTGGAGGATGAGCCGTAGAGGATGCTGTTGCAGTAATGGAGTCTGGAGGCCATGAAGGCATGGATCAGGTGATGAAAGCATGGATCAGGTGATGAAGGCATGGATCAGGTGATGAAGGCATGGATCAGGTGATGAAGGCATGGATCAGGGTTTCAGCGGCAGAGAAGGAGAGGGATGGACGGAGACGGGCAATATTTTTGAGGTGGAAGAAAGCAGTTCTTGTGATGTGGTTGACGTGGTGTTCAAATGAGACCTAACCGTTGTTGGGTGGCGAGCGCCCCCTACAGGGCCGCCGGAAACATTTTCTTAGCTGCGGCCCATACGGACCACAGCTGTACTTGGTTGTAATACACTTTTTCACCACTTGTGGCAGTAATGACGATCTCAAACAGACAGAAGAAGTCTGTAGCTGAAGTCATAAAAAGTTTCTCAAGTGCAAGAATTATGACTAAAGTGGTATTTTCATTTTGCAATTTAATTCTATTGACAGATTATTTAATAAACATATATATTCATTATTATTAATTTATTTTATTTATTTTAGCACTGTGTAATTGTATGTACATTTATTTTTCATCAGTTTTCCTGAGTCCCTTCTTTTGCAGTGTATGTGATTAGTATTTGAATGTGGAGTAAATATATGATGTGTTCTCACTTCTCTGTATCGACTTGATAGATGTATAAATCTAATCCATTATTATTAGTATTTATGTAGGGCGGTATAGCTCGGTTGGTAGAGAGGCCGTGCCAGCAACTTGAGGGTTGCAGGTTCGATCCCCGCTTCCGCCATCCTAGTCACTTCCGTTGTGTCCTTGGGCAAGACACTTTACCCACCTGCTCCCAGTGCCACCCACACTGCTTTAAATGGAACTTAGATATTGGCTTTCACTATGTAAATGTAATTCACTTCACTTCACAATTTGTGTAATCCGCCTGAGCTAAGCCTTGATGATAATCTTTGTGATTAACACATGGTTTCATATCATTTCACAAAGTTGGTCCTGGTAAACTGTAAGTAGGTTTGATATATTTTTTGAATACGATTAAAATCAAGAGTAGCATAACTAAATGTGTTAATATTTGAGTGGGTCCCAGGCCCCTCTGTAGTGGAAAAGTTGGGCCCCCAGGTCATAAAGATTAAGAATCCCTGCTTTATCCCTCCATTAAGTATCCTGGAAGTTGCTTGGATAATCCTGATGAATTAGTTTATTGGTAGAATTTACTAGTGCTGTCAGAAAAAATGAGAGATTAATTAACATAATTTGTCATCAATTAATCTCTTTTTTAATCTCACCTACAGAAAGCCCTCCCCTTGAGGTATTTTCATTTAAATTCATTACGTTATTTTAGAGTAAAAACAAAAAGTGACTTTATGAAGTAATTTATTATTTTGACACATACCGCCTGTTTGACTGACTCAAATACAACACCAGCTCTATACAAAGTGCTGAAGTTAAATGTTAAACTTGGTACTTTTCCTCTGCTTGAGATAATATAAGCTAAATAAACAGACCCATCATACACAGTGCTAGCAATGTGGTTTAAGAGAACAGATTTAACAATTAAATGTTTATATTTGTCACAATTAAATTAAAACGAATTCGAGGAAATGTTGACTTTGACTGTCAATCACATATTTCTTATGCACGTACCTCACGTATCATGCTGTAAACCGTATTTAACGGCAATATATGAAGTTGTATATACTATATTAGAGGTTTGGTTTCAATTGGTCCACTGGCAGACACGTAGAGCGTGAGACGCCTCTATATACCGGTAAGTATGCTTTCATTTTCAATATGATGTACACATCTTTCTACATATCATGTTTCACTGTGTTGATGCACACATGTGTTATTGTGGTGTAAAGTCAGGCTTATGTGGGTCAAAACACTTTTGAGAGTGACGCCTTCTTTCCAAAGCTGGTGTCTTCTAATACATCCATCCATCCTTTTTCTACCGCTTGTCCCGTTCGGGGTCGCGGGGGTGCTGGAGCCTATCTCAGCTGCATTCGGGCTGAAGGCGGGGTACGCCCTGGACAAGTCGCCACCTCATCACAGGGCCAACACAGATAGACCAGTGTTTTTTAACCACTGTGCCGCGGCACACTGGTGTGCCGTGAGATACAGTCTGGTGTAGAGATGCGCGGATAGGCAATTATTTCATCCGCAACCGCATCAGAAAGTCGTCAACCATCCGCAATCCACCCGATCTAACATTTGATCAGAACCGCATCCGCCCGCACCCGCCCGTTGTTATATATCTAATATAGACGATGCAAGGCATTAGTGAGGTTATAAAGCTTTTGCCTGTTAAAGAAAGGAGACTGATCCAATGCAGCACAGACATTCGCGTGCCACGCTGTCACGACCCAGACGCACACCAGTGCGCAATCATATGGGAGCCGCGCTGAGCGCACTTCCAAGCGCGTCTCGCTGCCGGCGACGGCCGGGTGTGGGCCCGACGCTCCAGCGCCATCCATTTTCAGGGCTAGTTGATTCGGCAGGTGGGTTGTTACACACTCCTTAGCGGGTTCCGACGTCCATGGCCACCGTCCTAGCTGCTGTCTATATCAACCAGGGTGAGCCCCACCCTTTTCGTGAGCACACTGCGCGCGGAGTGACCCCTGTTACGCGCCCCCGGCAACAGGGGTGGCAGGCAGGTAAGCTGCGCGGGCGGAGCGCGCGGAGTGACCCCTGTTACGAGCCCCCGGCCACGGGGGTGGCGGGCAGGTAAGCTGCTTACCTGCTGCGCGTAACGCCGGCCGCGGCGAAGGCGGACGAGGCGGGGTGTCGGTGCGGTGGGCGCGGTGGTGACCCTGGATGTGCGTCGGGCCCTTCTCGCGGATCGCCTCAGCTACGGCTCCCGGTGGGGCCCTCTCGGGGGAAGGGGCCTCGGTCCCGGACCCCGGCGAGGCGTCAGGGGCCTTCTCCGCTCCGTAAAAGTGTCCATCTCTTTTTTTTTTTTTCTTCTGTTGTGGCATATGCAGCAGGTGCCTGCTCGTTTTTCGTATGTGGGTAACAACATTTAAATATGTATATATATTTCCCAATTGGTTTAACTGCCACCCGCCTGAATCTATTTAAAATCTAATTGTTTTTATTTCAACCGCCCGACCCGACGCGACCCGACCCGCGGATAAAATCCAATTTTTTTAAATTTCATCCGCCTGATTCGCGGATAATCCGCGGACTCCACGGTTGTGCCCGCAAACCGCGCATCTCTAGTCTGGTGTGCCGTGGGAGATTATCCAGTTTCACCTATTTGGGTTAAAAATATTATTTGCAAAGCAGTAATTATAGTCTGCAATGATGCGTCGTTGTTGAGTGTCGGTGCTGTCTAGAGCTCGGCAGAGTAACCATGTTATACCATACCATATCAGTAGGTGGCAGCTGGTAGCTAATTGCATTGTAGATGTCGGGAACACGTCGTGTGAGACGACAATGGTTTGTCGTGATTACAATATGCAGGCGACAGCGGGAGGCAGTGTGCAGGTAAAAAGGTATCTAATGCTTAAACCAAAAATAAACAAAAGGTGAGTGCCCCTAAGAAAAGGCATTGAAGCTTAGGGAAGGCTATGTAGAACGAAACTAACACTGCTACAAAGTAAACAAAAACAGAATGCTGGATGACAGCAAAAACTTACACCCAACAAATTTAGCTGAACTGCACCAATGTTGTCAAGACGAGTGGTCAAGTGGTCAAGCAGAAGCTTGTGGATGGCTACCAAAAGCGCCTTATTGCAGGTAAACTTGCCAAGGGACATGTAAGCAAATATTAACATTGCTGTATGTATACTTTTGACCCTCACATTTTCAGTAGAGCCATAATAAATTCATAAAAGAAGCAAACTTCATGAATGTTTTTTGTGACCAACAAGTATGTGCTCCAATCACTACATCACAAAAACAATAAGATGGTTATGGTTTAAATTCATATCCAACAATTGCCACCACGACTTTTTATGGTCTCTACTGAGTTTAATTTTTTAATGATTTCTGCTGGTAGTGTGCCTCCGCATTTTTTCAATGAAAACAATGCGCCTTGGCTCAAAAAAGGTTTAAAAACACTGAGATAGACAACATTCACACTCAAATTCACACACTAGGGCCAATTTAGTGTTGCCAATCAACTTCTAATACATATTGAAGTTTATTATATCTATATATATATATATATATATATATATATACATACATATATATATATATATATATATAAATAAATAAATAAATATATATATATATATATAGAAAATGGATGGATGGATATATATATATATATATATATATATATATATATATATATATATATATATATATATATATATATATATATATATAAAATCTCCTGATGATTGAGGGAACCCCCCCTCATGAAACAGGCCTGTAGAGATGAAATAGTCTTGTGATTTTTTTCCCACACATACATATATATATATATATATATATATATATGTATATATATATATATATATATATATATATATATATATATATATATACACACAGGTAAAAGCCAGTAAATTAGAATATTTTGAAAAACTTGATTTATTTCAGTAATTGCATTCAAAAGGTGTAACTTGTACATTATATTTATTCATTGCACACAGACTGATGCATTCAAATGTTTATTTCATTTAATTTTGATGATTTGAAGTGGCAACAAATGAAAATCCAAAATTCCGTGTGTCACAAAATTAGAATATTACTTAAGGCTAATACAAAAAAGGGATTTTTAGAAATGTTGGCCAACTGAAAAGTATGAAAATGAAAAATATGAGCATGTACAATACTCAATACTTGGTTGGAGCTCCTTTTGCCTCAATTACTGCGTTAATGCGGCGTGGCATGGAGTCGATGAGTTTCTGGCACTGCTCAGGTGTTATGAGAGCCCAGGTTGCTCTGATAGTGGCCTTCAACTCTTCTGCGTTTTTGGGTCTGGCATTCTGCATCTTCCTTTTCACAATACCCCACAGATTTTCTATGGGGCTAAGGTCAGGGGAGTTGGCGGGCCAATTTAGAACAGAAATACCATGGTCTGTAAACCAGGCACGGGTAGATTTTGCGCTGTGTGCAGGCGCCAAGTCCTGTTGGAACTTGAAATCTCCATCTCCATAGAGCAGGTCAGCAGCAGGAAGCATGAAGTGCTCTAAAACTTGCTGGTAGACGGCTGGGTTGACCCTGGATCTCAGGAAACAGAGTGGACCGACACCAGCAGATGACATGGCACCCCAAACCATCACCCAACCATGCAAATTTTGCATTTCCTTTGGAAATCGAGGTCCCAGAGTCTGGAGGAAGACAGGAGAGGCACAGGATCCACGTTGCCTGAAGTCTAGTGTAAAGTTTCCACCATCAGTGATGGTTTGGGGTGCCATGTCATCAGCTGGTGTCGGTCCACTCTGTTTCCTGAGATCCAGGGTCAACGCAGCCGTCTACCAGCAAGTTTTAGAGCACTTCATGCTTCCTGCTGCTGACCTGCTCTATGGAGATGGAGATTTCAAGTTCCAACAGGACTTGGCGCCTGCACACAGCGCAAAATCTACCCGTGCCTGGTTTACGGACCATGGTATTTCTGTTCTAAATTGGCCCGCCAACTCCCCTGACCTTAGCCCCATAGAAAATCTGTGGGGTATTGTGAAAAGGAAGATGCAGAATGCCAGACCCAAAAACGCAGAAGAGTTGAAGGCCACTATCAGAGCAACCTGGGCTCTCATAACACCTGAGCAGTGCCAGAAACTCATCGACTCCATGCCACGCCGCATTAACGCAGTAATTGAGGCAAAAGGAGCTCCAACCAAGTATTGAGTATTGTACATGCTCATATTTTTCATTTTCATACTTTTCAGTTGGCCAACATTTCTAAAAATCCCTTTTTTGTATTAGCCTTAAGTAATATTCTAATTTTGTGACACACGGAATTTTGGATTTTCATTTGTTGCCACTTCAAATCATCAAAATTAAATGAAATAAACATTTGAATGCATCAGTCTGTGTGCAATGAATAAATATAATGTACAAGTTACACCTTTTGAATGCAATTACTGAAATAAATCAAGTTTTTCAAAATATTCTAATTTACTGGCTTTTACCTGTGTATATATATATATATATTGCAATACATGTTGGATCAATATTATCTCCACTATTTAAAGCCGCTAACATTCGTGACACAGTGAAAGCTCTTTTTGCCACATATTATCTTTGGTTGCTGTCAGTCAAGTAGAGGAAGGGGAAGTCAGGCATACAGAGACGTGACGTCAGAGATGACCATTTAGACGAACAAGATTAAAAGAACATGACATGTAATGAATGAGTTGACTCTCCTGTAAATATTTCCGTTTGTTTCCCTCAGCCTGAATGTTGAAGCTTGCTTCACCTACACGGCCAATCCCAAGACTTACTCTCCCAGGCTGAGTAAGTCTTCACCTCCATCTCCATTAGCATGTTCTCTCCTTTTTAGCAACAACCCTGCCTGCTATGTCGCCCTCTAGCTGTTGCATACGCCATGGCGGTTGACGCTGAGCAAAGGAAGAAGAACCTCATCCCCCGGGCTTCCTTCCTTCAAGATGCGGCCTCTGGAAACAGCTACGAGTCCACAGGGACCCTGGTCATCGATGGACAAGGACGAAGACAATGTGTCTCACGTTCCATCGCCTTCCAGGTGCCACCCTGGCTCTTCCACACCATGACGAGCTCCCAGTAACAAAGTGTGGTCCCACAGGACAATATCCGTGACAGACTGCGAGGGGTCCCCATCGACGTGGACGTTGACATCCTGGATGCCAAACGTAAACGTCGGCAGAGTTCATCTGAGATGCCACCTGTCCTGGACGTGGTAGACAAAGTGCCAGCTCGCTCGGAGGTATGCCAGACATGAAGCCATGCTTCAAATAAAAAGATTTACTTTCTTTGGGATACAAGCTGCTCTCTATTGGTACGGAGAAAAACTACAACCTTCATTTACAAACACCTCTAATGGAAGTTGTACACATTTATATTTAAATATACTAACCCCGTTTCCATATGAGTTGGGAAATTGTGTTAGATGTAAATATAAACGGAATACAATGATTTGCAAATCCTTTTCAACCCATATTCAGTTGAATATGCTACAAAGACAACATATTTGATGTTCAAACTGATAAACAATTTTTTTTTTGCAAATAATCATTAACTTTAGAATTTGATGCTAGCAACACGTGACAAAGAAGTTGGGAAAAGTGGCAATAAATACTGATAAAGTTGAGGAATGCTCATCAAACACTTATTTGGAACATCCCACAGGTGAACAGGCTAATTGGGAACAGGTGGGTGCCATGATTGGGTATAAAAGTAGATTCCATGAAATGCTCAGTCATTCACAAACAAGGATGGGGCGAGGGTCACCACTTTGTCAACAAATGCCTGAGCAAATTGTTGAACAGTTTAAGAAAAACCTTTCTTAAACTATTGCAAGGAATTTAGGGATTTCACCATCTACGGTACGTAATATCATCAAAGGGTTCAGGAGAAATCACTGCACGTAAGCAGCTAAGCCCGTGACCTTGGATCCCTCAGGCTGTACTGCATCAACAAGCGACATCAGTGTGTAAAGGATATCACCACATGGGCTCAGGAACACTTCAGAAACCCACTGTCAGTAACTACAGTTGGTCGCTACATCTGTAAGTGCAAGCTAAAACTCTCCTATGCAAGGCGAAAACCGTTTATCAACAACACCCAGAAACGCCGTCGGCTTCGCTGGGCCTGAGCTCATCTAAGATGGACTGATGCAAAGTGGAAAAGTGTTTTGTGGTCTGACGAGTCCACATTTCAAATTGTTTTTGGAAACTGTGGACGTGGTGTCCTCCGGACCAAAAAGGAAAAGAACCATCCGGATTGTTCTAGGCGCAAAGTGTAAAAGGCAGCGTGTGTGATGGTATGGGGGTGTATTAGTGGCCAAGGCATGGGTAACTTACACATCTGTGAAGGCACCATTAATGCTGAAAGGTACATACAGCTTTTGGAGCAACATATGTTGCCATCCAAGCAACGTTACCATGGACGCCCCTGCTTATTTCAGCAAGACAATGCCAAGCCACGTGTTACATCAACGTGGCTTCATAGTAAAAGAGTGCGGGTACTAGACTGGCCTGCCTGTAGTCCAGACATTGAAAATGTGTGGCGCATTATGAAGCCTAAAATAGCACAACGGAGACCCCTGGACTGTTGAACAACTTAAGCTGTACATCAAGCAAGAATGGCAAAGAATTCCACCTGAGAAGCTTAAAAAATGTGTCTCCTCAGTTCCCAAACCTTTACTGAGTGTTGTTAAAAGGAAAGGCCATGTAACACAGTGGTGAACATGCCCTTTCCCAACTACTTTGGCACGTGTTGCAGCCATGAAATTCTAAGTTAATTATTATTTGCAAAAAAAAATAAAGTTTATGAGTTTGAACATCAAATATGTTGTCTTTGTAGCATATTCAACTGAATATGGCTTGAAAAGGATTTGCAAATCATTGTATTTCGTTTATATTTACATCTAACACAATTTCCCAACTCATATGGAAACGGGGTTTGTACTTGTGTATATATAAATATATATGTGTGTGTGTATATATATATATATATATATATATATATATATATATATATATATATATATATATATATATATATATATATATATATATATATATATATATATGTATATGTATGTGTGGGAAAAAAATCACAAGACTACTTCATCTCTACAGGCCTGTTTCATGAGGGGTTCCCTCAATCATCTCCTGATGATTGAGGGAACCCCTCATGAAACAGGCCTGTAGAGATGAAGTAGTCTTGTGATTTTTTTCCCACACATACATATATTGCGCTCTACTACGGTATCGAGCACTATTTTTTGGATAACCTTATTAAGACATATATATATATATATATATATATATATATATATATATATATATATATATATATATATATATATATATATATATATATATATATATATATATATATGTGTGTATACATATATATATATATATACTCACCTTTTGTTTATGTTTGGTTTAAGCATTAGATACACTGCCTCCCGCATATCGTGATCACGACAAACCATGTTCCCGACATCTACAAAGCAATTAGCTAGCTGCTGCCACCTACTGATATGGAAGAGTATTACACGGTTACTCTGCCGAGCTCTAGACAGCACCCACACCCAACAACAACACATCATTTGCAGACTATAATTACTGCTTTGCAGAAATTATTTTTACCCAATTAGTTGTAATTACATAATCTCCCACGGCACACCAGACCGTATCTCACGGTACACTAGTGTGCCGCGGCACAGTGGTTGAAAAAGACTGCTGTACAGTATCTACTATGGACACATACAGTATTTATTCTTAATCTCTATCAAATGGGTCGTTTCACGTCTTGGCCTCAACATTCTTAAGGGACTAATGCTGGGTTTTGATTACCACTGTTAGAGAGGTAATCATTTAAGAAAAATGTGTTTGAAATGTTAATACCAACCTCAATGGTAATCAGACTAATGAAGTGCTGCAGCGACTGTATAATATTTGTGTATTGCCAGTGGTTGTACACTCACTATCTTCCTATGTGTGCCTGTAGGTGCAGTTTGTGAAGGAGGGTTGTGGAAGTGACAACATTTGCCGCAGTAACCTAAAGGTGGCTCATCGCTATGGTTACAGGGCAACAGACGATGAGACTTTTACTCCATTACCACTGTGAGAACAAAACACGGACTTTGGAAAAAAAACTAGGTGCTTTTTTCCCTTGTCCTTAACTTGTGGTGGTATTTGTTGAAAGGGAGAACGGTGTACCGGTGATCTCGCTGAGCAACCAGAAAGACGTGGCCTTGGAGGTGAAGGTGAACAACAAGAATGGAGACGACGCACACGAAGCATCGGTGGTGGCCTCCTTACCGCGTTACCTCACCTACGCCGCATACCGCGGTCCTAAGGTACGTTTGTTTTCACGCACACACTCATCCCACGTTGTGGTTGTGATGGGAAAACACTGCTTCCAGGATGTAACTTGCACGGCCAACAAGAACGGTTCTAAGGCCACGTGTGAACTGGGAAACCCCTTCAAACGAGACTCTGAGGTAAAACCTTCAGCTCCTCCTCCTTTTGCTGAGCAACTGATTTTAACCAAGTGTTTGTTTGTGTCCACAGACAACATTCTACATCATTCTGAGTACAGTAGGGATCTCACTGAACACAACTGAACTGGAGGTTGACCTTCAGCCCAGAACGTGAGTATGCTGCTTGGCCACTTCATTAGGTACACCTGCTAGTTGCTGTACCACAACATCTGCACTCTGATGACATTTTGTCTGCCTTGTACGGTGGCCGTTTAAGCTCTATCGTGACAGTCTCTAAGGGGCGCCGCAAGGATGAGATGTCATATTTATTTGTACTAGCGATGCAACAATATAAACATTTCATATCATGTTTTTTGTGATCAAAATGATCACAATTATCATTATTATCGCGGTACTGTTGAATGTGCTCAAAAAGTACACTAAAATATTTTAACTAGGTTTTGTTTTAAGAACTAAAATAAAAATTTCTTGGTGGAAGAAACATTAAATATTGTTCAGGCTTCATAAGAGTGTGTATATTCTTCCATTTTAATTTGTAAACATTTCATTTTTTTAGTAAAGACACACTGAGTGCGTACTTTGCTTCACTTCCGGTTTGTGTGATGTCATGCCAGTCCACTTCTGGTTGAAGACACCTCCGTCTGTGTCAGTTTGACACTTTCAAGTATCATCATCGTTTTTTTCATCATTATTTTATTCCTTTCATGAAAGTGCATATATACAAGCCACGTACAGTTCACACTTTCATTGCTTTTTTGTTTCTTACACATTTCCATGATCAGAAAGGAGCAGATGGAAGAATAATATTCTTATATTTATCTGTCCCCTTTTTTAACACAAATTATTTGAGATGACTTTATCACCAACACCCAAACTCCAACATACTTTTTCATTTTTCTTGAAGCATTTTCACAATGACACGTCCAATCAAAACCAAAAATCAGTTTGATATAATTCCAGTGAATAACTCTTTTAAATTCCAAAATATTCTCGCAACTTTTTAAGTCTTTTTTAAGAGAATTCCATGCTTTCACACCAACAAGCACATTTGTTTCAAATTTGTTGGCGCTCTTGGATGTTTAAAATCATACTTCTGTGGTTCTCATCTTCAGACGTCAACACCAATAACTTTTGTAAGAAGAACTTTATTTCTAGCTTTGAACATCACTGATAGAGTTTGCAATTCTACAATGTCTTTTAGTTGTAATAATGAAGAGTAGATTTGTGTGCTCTCTATATCCTGTCAGAGTTTGTAGGTGCCGAACCCCAAGATGCAGAGAAGGCGGAAGGCATTGTACGAGAAAACATGATTTAATTAAACACTAAGGCAAAACAACAAACGAAAGGGTAACAACAAAAGGCGTGCACAAGGCGGAGAACAAACTTGGTTATGAACTAAAATACACAGAGGCTAACTTTGGACAAGAAACAAAAACACTTACTGTGACACGAAGGAACTAGGACATGAGCAGAGTGAAACAAAAATAGACAGAGCTACAACGACAAGTGTTAAGACAGGTAGTAATGACAATGACAATAATCCAGCACTGACTGGAGGGGAAGGCAGGTTTAAATAGCAGCTGGCTGATTGACACCAGGTGCCAATCAGCCGCAGCTGAGGGGAAGCAGCACTCAGGGAGACAATGAGGAAATAACCAAAATAAGAGCGTTGACAGGAAATGACAGAGGAAAAACTAAAACTTAACCAAACTGTCAGGGACAAGCCTGACATATCCTACTTTAAAAATAATACCAATGACTCTTTTCGGTGAAAGAAATAAGGCATTAAGTTGCTGTGATATGTATTTCCCCATATTTCTGCACAATAATTGAAATAAGGTGGAATAATTGAGCAATATAACATTCTCATTGTATTCTACGGGAAACCTTGTTCAAAATAAATCAACTTATTTTTCCCATGCAATATATGAGCTTTCCATGTCAACTTTTCATCTAAGATGACCCCAAGAAATCTGATTTCAGACACCTTCTCAATGTTCACATTGTTTATGGATACCTCTCTTTTATTACTGAATACTATACATTTTGTACTTTCCAAATTTATTTACATCAAACCACAATTTTAGTTGAACCATTTCCTCTTCAATAATATCGGCTAAGATGTTCAAGTCATCTCCTGAACAGTAAACATTTATAATATGTACTGTAACAGTTTCAAAACCTCACAAATATCATTCATACATCAAATAAAAAGTTTGGGTCCTAAAAGGGAACCTTGTGGAATTCCACTTTCAATATTCCTACATTCTGACCTACAATCATCAATCTCAACACATTGCTGTAAATAGCTGCTTCACAACTCCTCTAACTCCCTAAGTATATCATTTAGAAATGAGAATTAGATGATCTATAGCAGTGGTCCCCAACTTTTTTTGCACCACGGACCAGTTTTATGTAGGCATTATTTTCAGAGACCGGCTTTCCACTTGTGCCAGATAAATACAGCAAAAATAAGTGCATGAAAAATACAAGTCACTATAACGCTGAATTAGTGGGAGCTCTGGACTTGTTTCTTTGCAATGAGATGTGGATGGAAAGCAGCCTTTGGCTACAATCAGTCACATTTATATTTTAGATGCTCATTAATGTGCATTGTATCATGTCACAAAGTTATAACAAATGGCAACTCCATATAAGGAAATGTATTATACATCTATAAACAAGCTTATTGGTGTGTCAAGTGGGATAGGCCAAAGTTTAATCGGAGAAAAAGCAGTCGTTTGTAAATTATTTGATGTTTCTCTGTGGCCCGGTAGCAAATGCGTCACGGACCGGTGGTTGGGCACCACTGATCTATAATGTCGAATGCCTTCTTTAAGTCAATGAACACTCCTATTGTGTATTTATTTGGATCAATGCACAAAGCTTTTTTCACTGCTCACAGATTGTTTGCAAAACATTTGGTGCAAATAGTGAAAAAAGTCCTCACACAATCGAGGCCATGTTTGTTTATAGCAGATCTTCTAAGATATCTTTAGTTACGCCCTCCTTAGGAAGAAGTCAATATTTCACCCCACCGCGACTATAAGTAGTTGTATCATATGTCTATAAACTAGTTGGAATCACACCTCTGCATAACAATGAATGCTAATTTATACGTTGTCTTATTTTCTCGTCCAGCAAAAGAAACAGCATGTTTGCCGAGGTCACAAGCGCCTGCCCTACTATTTGTTTGCTTTACAGTTAGTCAGCACGGCACACATTCTAAGGAGCGCTCCATTTGCTCACCCTAACCCACACACACACAGCACAGGACGGGTACTCTCGCCCGTAATGGATTCATAATATGACCTCATACTTCCTCATATTTGTCTAATATATTCATCGTCCACCCTGAAGAACTATAATTAATTAATTAGTTCATTCTCTTACTCCATCATGGTTGGTTTGAGTTGCTTTGGTGGTGGATTTGCATGAAAGTTGTAGGATGAAATGTTTACTAGCAGTGAGAGGATGAAAGTGATGTGTGTTGATCCTCCAGCACCAGCGAGCAGGCCTCACTAGCTGCAGTCAAAGCCAAAGCAAACGTGGCCATCCTGCTGCAGCTGTCCATGTCAGGGTAACTATTCTACACGCACACACACACACACACACACACACACACACACACACACACACACACACACACACACACACACACAGGGTGCTCAATAGCTGCTCTGCGGGCCAAATTCAGCCCACCATAGCCTTTCATTTGGGCCGCCAAACATCACCAAAGTGATGAAACTGATTTACAGCAAAATGTGCACGTGCAGAGAAACAGTAAGAAAAAAGTGTGTGTGCTTTTTCTCTTTTCCCAGACAAGCTCAGCCCTCTCAGGTGTATTACTCTGGAAAAGTCAAGGATCAGAATTCCATGAAGAGCGAGGGTGACATAGGAACTCCAGTCACGCACCAGTTCAGAGTGAGTATAGGCAAACAACTTTAAAGTGAGTATAGACAAACAACTTTAGAGTGAGTATAGACAAACAACTTTAGAGTGAGTATAGACAAACAACTTTAGAGTGAGTATAGACAAACAACTTTAGAGTGAGTATAGACAAACAACTTCAGAGTGAGTATAGACAAACGACTTTAGAGTGAGTATAGACTAACAACTTTAGAGTGAGTATAGACAAACGACTTTAGCATGAGTATAGACAAACGACTTTAGAGTGAGTATAGACAAACGACTTTAGAGTGAGTATAGACAAACAACTTTAGAGTGAGTATAGACAAACAACTTCAGAGTGAGTATAGACAAACAACTTTAGAGTGAGTATAGACAAACAACTTCAGAGTGAGTATAGACAAACAACTTTAGAGTGAGTATAGACAAACGACTTTAGAGTGAGTATAGACAAACGACTTTAGAGTGAGTATAGACAAACAACTTTAGAGTGAGTATAGACAAACAACTTTAGAGTGAGTATAGACAAACAACTTCAGAGTGAGTATAGACAAACAACTTTAGAGTGAGTATAGACAAACGACTTTAGCATGAGTATAGACAAACAACTTTAGAGTGAGTATAGACAAACAACTTTAGAATGAGTATAGACAAACAACTTCAGAGTGAGTATAGACAAACGACTTTAGAGTGAGTATAGACAAACAACTTTAGAGTGAGTATAGACAAACGACTTTAGAGTGAGTATAGACAAACGACTTTAGAGTGAGTATAGACAAACAACTTTAGAGTGAGTATAGACAAACGACTTTAGAGTGAGTATAGACAAAAAAATTTAGGGTGAGTATAGACAAACGACTTTAGAGTGAGTATAGACAAACAACTTTAGAGTGAGTATAGACAAACGACTTTAGAGTGAGTATAGACAAACAACTTTAGGGTGAGTATAGACAAACGACTTTAGAGTGAGTATAGACAAACAACTTTAGAGTGAGTATAGACAAACGACTTTAGAGTGAGTATAGACAAACAACTTTAGGGTGAGTATAGACAAACGACTTTAGAGTGAGTATAGACAAACAACTTTAGAGTGAGTATAGACAAACAACTTTAGAGTGAGTATAGACAAACGACTTTAGAGTGAGTATAGACAAACAACTTTAGGGTGAGTATAGACAAACGACTTTAGAGTGAGTATAGACAAACAACTTTAGAGTGAGTATAGACAAACGACTTTAGAGTGAGTATAGACAAACAACTTTAGAGTGAGTATAGACAAACGACTTTAGAGTGAGTAGACAAACATTGAGAGGGAATTGTGGCAGTGCTTGATGAAAAACATGATTTCAGATCCTCAACCTATCAAAGCGTCTGGCAGACTTTGGCACTGCCACGCTGCACATTGACTGGCCCAAGGTGACGGACAAAGGCAAGTGGCTGCTCTACCTCACCAAGATCACCTCCACAGGTGTGCGGCACATGGAGTGCTCCCCCAAGTCAGAGATCAACTCTCTCAAAAAGGTCAGTCATGAACACTGTCTTCAACCTGCAGGTAGGGCTGGGTATCGCTCACATGTGTACGTACCAATGTGTACCAATGTCCGCTACCTGGTCAATCAATGTGCTACTTTTGTGTGTGTTGATAATATTCTGTGAAATTGTTATTGAGTCCATTTCTTTGTCGGCATTGAAAATTGCATAGAGGTAGTTTGGCTGAGTCCGCTCTCAGTGCTGATGGAGTGATCGCTAAGTGCCAAAATGCAAAGAGTCGGCAACCGGGCGTGATGTCATGCACACCCGGGTACCGTAATCAAGCACCGTTGGAATGTACATGAATCAATGCCTGGTAGGAACGGCAGGATTCGCTCGGTGCCACAAAAAAGTACCTAATTCGGTACCCATCCGCACTATAAGGCGCACCAGATTATAAGGTGCACCTTCAATGAATGGCCTATTTTAAAACTTTGTTCATATATAAGGCGCATAGAATAGACGCTACAGTAGAGGATGGGGTTACGTTATGCATCCCGTAGTTGCGAGACCTGTTGTGGCTCAATATTGGTCCATATATAAGGCGCACCGGATTATAAGGCGCACCGGATTATAAAGCGCACTGTCAGCTTTTGGGAAAATTGGAGGTTTTTAGGTGCGCCTTATAGTGCGGAAAATACGGTATTTAAAAAAACATTGACATTGCATACAGTAATATTTTTTTCCTGTACATATGTACTTTTCATCAATATATTTGTTAATTTTAACCATTTGTGTAGCACGCCAAGCACAACCATTTACCATTTATTTAACCCAAATAACCACAACAGAGAAGGAAGGAAGAAAAAAAGAAAAACAAATACACAAAGAAAAGCAAGTAATTTCATTATAATAAGATATCAAATTCAATGTGTGTGTGTAAAAAAAAATAGAATATGTCAAATATAATATTTATTTTTGATTTTATTTATTATACCGATGATAATTCCACATATATTATTTTAAATGCTATTAAGTAAAGTTGTATCCATGTGGAACAATTAATACTGTATGGGCCTGATTTACTAAGATCCAAATAGCACGTGCTAAACAGCGTGTGCAATCTACGAAATAGCGTGTGATCTACTAACTTTGCACGTGCTATTCATAACTGGTGCAAATTGCCTGATTTAAATGAGGTTTTTGCATGTCCTACGTAGCTTTGACCAGGGAGACACTCCATCATTTCCTGCACATTCATGTTGTCACCTGTGGCCTTTTGCTATCAAACAAGCAGCAGGCATGTACCACTTTTTATGGGCATTTTAGAAACAGTCCACAATGAAACCCACTTTAGCGGACATTTTAATAATATATATTCTAAATGAAAAGACGAACGCCATTAAAAAAACCCACAAGCAGACACCAAGAGACATCAATCGAATTTGTATTAATCAGCACATGAACTCACCCAAGATGCAGATATAGAAATATAAAAGTATGTTGCTGTATAAGACTAATGTATTTGCCTGACAGATCATGCAAATATGCTGACACACTTGGTCTGTGTTGGCAGCTCACAACAACACCAGCATCGATCCTGCTGCCGTCAGTTTGCACCTAAGTTTTACACGTGCTAAATAAAAGGCAAAATATTGCTCGCAAAACAGTGATGAGTGTTGATGAATCACATTGCGTGTGTTTGCATCCTCTCCTCCCAGTATTGTAGGTGGTTTGCTAATCTGCATATTCATGAAGACCAAGATGCTAAATAGATTGCACGCCTTATTCTGCTCACTTAACAGGTGCAAACCACTTTGCAAATAAATAAATAAAGGTTTTTCTGTCAGGGATATAAAGCACTAAAATGAATAATGAAAGACATTTATTTTCCTAAACTCAGTACTACTAAGCAGTGTTCGTAATAACAGCGTCATGTAATAATGGCGTTAGTACCGAGTAATCTAATTACTTTTAGGTCCGTTACAGCGCCGTTAGCAATAGCTTGATGTAACCTGGCACGCTACTTTTGATGTGGTTTTATGTCGCCAACAAGACAGCCTCATAAGTGCAGCAAGTTCAATGCAGGAAATATCTTTTTATTGGTGAAAGCGACAAGCAGTATCGCACTAAAATGAAGTTGATATCAAAGAGGAAGGTGTGACACAACATGCACACACGTACACCATGGGAATATTGAACAACAAGTCAATGATTGAAGTGACAAACTTGCCATCCAAACAATACCCCATTTGTTGACAAGAGGATATGACAGCCATGGAAGCACATTCAATCTCATCACTAAGCAGAGGTAACACAAGCCGGTGAAAAGAGACAAATTAGCTGGTGTCAAAGCCGACAAAGTGCGCTGCTAATTGCTAAAGCTAACAAACACAGCTCTGTTGAAACCCCTTGATGACGCCACACGTCACTAGGCAACAGGCCCCGCCTTTTAAACGCACAGACTCCACACACTGTGCTCTTATAGTAAACAAAAGTTGTTTTTTATGTAACCTATACATTAATTATAGTAATTAATTACATTTATTAAAGAGTAATTCCGTTGGTAATTCAGTTACTTTGCTGGTAAAGTAAGGAGTAACTATGGATGAATGACTTAGTTACAAAGTAACTTTCAGAACACTAAGTGCTGTCCTTGTGTGTGTTTCCACTGGAAGGAAGCAGGTACCATGCGGAGCAGGAGGGCCGCACAGAAGGTCAGAGGTGGTGATGAGGCCATTATTTCACGCTTGGTGGACAAGAACTCTGCTAAAATTCTGGTAAGAGAAATGTTTATACTGTATATACCTTTCACACAGCAGCCATGTTGGCACAGTGGATAGGAGGAGCTTCCAGATAAGTGCAAGAGACTCAAACATGACTTATGTTGTACTTCTTTAATGTAGTCATGTGACCAAGTGTTTATGAAGAGACTCACACATGACTTATGTTGTACTTCTTTAATGTAGTCATGTGACCAAGTGTTTATGAAGAGACTCACACATGACTTGTGTTGTACTTCTTTAATGTAGTCATGTGACCATGAGCCAAGTGTTTAAGAAGAGACTCAAACATGAGACTTGATTCATGTCTTTAATGTGTGCAGTCATGTGATGACGGGGCCAAGTGTGTGAAGATCAAGTGTCCCCTGCGGGGCATAGACAGTAATGCAGTCATCACCGTACACTCCCGCCTGTGGAACAGCACCTTGGTGGAGGTATGTGTCCTGCACTCATTCAACTAAGTTACCACCTTGGTGGAGGTATGTGTCCTGCACTCATTCTCCATACAATCACAACAACTAAGTCACTGACCTTTCACCTCCATGACAAAACAATAATCATTCTGAAGTGAGTTAGTGAAAGATTTGTGGTTTTAGGAAGTCACTAAGTGGCAGGACTTATATTGGTGCGTCCTATTATGAGGGTAGTATGTTCACAAAAATAATCATACATCTGAAATATTGTATTCATGAAGTAGTCAATCAGGTTTAAATGTTCTTGTGTTTCAGTTGTAAACATGGTAGGCTGTAGGCTAGTAGGAGCCAGCAGCTACACAACAGCTAAGCACACAATAGCACACGAGCTAGACATATGTAGGGCAGCACGGTGGAACAGGGGTTAGTGCATGTGCCTCACAATACGAAGGTCCTGAGTAGTCCTGAGTTCAATCCCGGGCTCGGGATCTTTACGTGTGGAGTTTGCATGTTCTCCCCGTGACTGCGTGGGTTCTACTACAGCTTCCTCCCACCTCTGAAGACATACACCTGGGGATAGGCCCCTCCCACCTCCAAAGACATGCACCTGGGGATAGGCCCCTCCCACCTCCAAAGACATGCACCTGGGGATAGGTTGATTGGCAACACTAAATGGTCCCTATTGTGTTAATGTTGTCTATCTGTGTTGGCCCTGTGATGAGGTGGTGACTTGTCCAGGGTGTACTCCACCTTCTGCCCAAATGCAGCTGGGATAGGCTCCAGCACCCCCCGCAACCCCAAAAAGGGACAAGTGGTAGCAAATGGATGGATGGATAGACATATGTAATTATTTGAGCAATATTGCAGTCCAAAACCCAACATTTGTCCACATCAAATACTTAAATTACTTACACATGCAACATCTCCAAGGTAGAGGCTTCATAGAGCGTATCCAGTAACAAACGTGTCCGCATCACTCAACTCACTGCATCAGGACCTTAACTTAAAAGTTAAAGTACCAATGATGATCACACACACACACAAAATTATTCTCTGCATTCGACTCATCACCCTTGATCACCCCCTGGGAGGTGAGGGGAGCAGTGAGCAGCAGCGGTGGCCGCGCCCGAGAATCATTTTGGTGATTTAACCCCCAATTCCAAGCCTTGATGCTGAGTGCCAAGCAGGGAGGTAATGGCTCCCATTTTTATAGTCTTTGGTATGACTCGCAACCTACCCATCTCAGGGCGGACACTCTAATCACTATGCCACTGAGTAGGTTGGTAATGAAATATTGTGGCCACTTTTACCTCTCCACTTCAACTTAAAGGCAGCATAGTGTAAGTCTATTTCAGAGCAGCAAATAATGAATAGTTGAGAGTTTTTCATTCCTACCATTGTTGTGTCTGGACTCAATTCACTTGATCAACCACCTTTTCTAACGGTCCACACTGCAACATCATAGACGTGTGATTGGGATCAATAACGATATCGGCCAATATCGTATCGCATGTGGAAAAGTTGTATCGTTACCTTTGAACTTTGACCCTCAACTATCCAGCTTAGTGCATATCTGAATACATGTGGTTGTCAAACATTTAGTGGTAGGCCAAAAGAACCACTTCATTCAAGTACAGTGTTTTATTCTCTCATATTCAAACACAGTGTTACCGTTCAAAGTGGGTGTAGTAAAAACATGAAATAACACCTGTTGAGTAAAATATTTGCCTTGTTTGTAATGAATACCTACGCTAATGTTGGTCATTATGGTGAAAGAAGTACCACTGCAGAGTAGACTGACCATACGTCCTCTTTTCCCCGGACATGTCCTCTTTTGTTCTTCCGGAGGTGGGAATTGAAACTCTCTCTGACAGGAGACTCTGCCAGACGTTCCCAGCAAACCCTCACAATGCGTTTGGGCCTGCCAGGTCTGTCCGGCATCCTCCCCCACCATCGCAGCCAACTCACCACCAGGTGGTGATCGGTAGAAAGCTCCGCCCCTCTCTTCACCTGAGTGTCCAAAACATGAGGCCGCAAATCCGATGACACAACTACAAAGTCGATCATGGAACTGCGGCCTAGGGTGTCCTGGTGCCAAGTGCACATATGGACACCCTTATGTTTGAACATGGTGTTCGTTATGGACAATCTGTGACGGGCACAAAAGTCCAATAACAAAACACCGCTCGGGTTCAGATCCGGGCGGCCATTCTTCCCAATCACACCTCTCCAGGTTTCACTGTCGTTGCCAACATGAGCGTTGAAGTCACCCAGTAGAACGAGGGAATCACCCGGGGGGGCACTCTCAAGTACTCCCTCGAGTGAATCCAAAAAGGGTGGGTACTCTGAGCTGCGGTTTGGCGCGTAAGCGCAAACCACAGTCAGGACCCGTTCCCCCACCCGAAGGCGGAGGGAAGCTACCCTCTCGTCCACCGGGTTGAACTCCAACGTGCAGGCTCTGAGCCGGGGCGAAACAAGAATTGCCACCCCAGCCCGTCGCCTCTCACTGCCGGCAACGCCAGAGTGGAAGAGAGTCCAGCCCCTCTCGAGAGAACTGGTTCCAGAGCCCTTGCTGTGCGTCGAAGTGAGTCCGACTATATCTAGCCGGAACTTCTCCACCTCGCGCACTAGCTCAGGCTCCTTCCCCCCCAGCAAGGTGACGTTCCACGTCCCAAGAGCTAGCTTCTGTAGCCGAGGATCGGACCGCCAAGTGCCCTGCCTTCGGCTTCCGCCCAGCTCACATCGCACCCGACCTCTATGACCCCTGCTATGGGTGGTGAGCCCATTGGAGGGGGGACCCACGTTGCCTCTTCGGGCTGTGCCCGGCCGGGCCCCATGGGGACAGGCCCGGCCACCAGGCGCTCGCCATCGTGCCCCACCTCCGGGCCTGGCTCCAGAGGGGGGCCCCGGTGACCCGCGTCTGGGCGAGGGAAATCTGGGTCCTTGGTTTTTATATTTCATGGAGGTCTTCGAGCTGCTCTTTGTCTGATCCCTCACCTAGGACCAGTTTGTCTTGGGAGACCCTACCAGGGGGCATAAAGCCCCCCGGACAACATCTTCAGCTCTCACTGGATCGGTTCGCAGCTGAGTGTGAAACGACTGGGATGAGAATCAGCACCTCCAAGTCCGAGTCCATGGTTCTCGCCCGGAAAAGGGTGGAGTGCCATCTCCGGGTTGGGGAGGAGATCTTGCCCCAAGTGGAGGAGTTCAAGTACCTCGGAGTCTTGTTCACGAGTGAGGGAAGAGTGGATCGTGAGATCGACAGGCGGATCGGTGCGGCGTCTTCAGTAATGCGGACGCTGTATCGATCATTTGTGGTGAAGAAGGAGCTGAGCCGGAAGGCAAAGCTCTCAATTTACCGGTCGATCTACGTTCCCATCCTCACCTATGGTCATGAGCTTTGGGTTATGAACGAAAGGACAAGATCACGGGTACAAGCGGCCCAAATGAGTTTCCTCCGCCGGGTGGCGGGGCTCTCCCTTAGAGATAGGGTGAGAAGCTCTGCCATCCGGGGGGAGCTCAAAGTAAAGCCGCTGCTCCTCCACATGGAGAGGAGCCAGATGAGGTGGTTCGGGCATCTGGTCAGGATGCCACCCGAACGCCTCCCTAGGGAGGTGTTTAGGGCACGTCCGACCGGTAGGAGGCCGCGGGGAAGACCCAGGACACGTTGGGAAGACTATGTCTCCCGGCTGGCCTGGGAATGCCTCGGGATCCCACAGGAAGAGCTGGACGAAGTGGCTGGGGAGAGGGAAGTCTGGGCTTCCCTGCTTAGGCTGCTGCCCCCGCGACCCGACCTCGGATAAGCGGAAGAAGATGGATGGATGGATGGATGGATGTCCTCTTTTGCGGGGCTGTCTGGGCGGGGTTTCTTAAATGCCTCAAATGTGTGGCATTTTGAGTCAGGGTTGCGTGTATTTTCAATGTACGTCCAGGGTTAAGAAGGGGTTAAAAACAAAACAAATTGTGAAGGTGTGTGCAGCAACATTCGTGAGGGAGGGGCAGAGACAGAGAGAGAGAGAGAGAGAGAGAGAGAGAGAGAGAGAGAGAGAGAGAGAGAGAGAGAGAGTGAGGGAGTGAATTGATTGACATACTTGCCAACCCTCCCGATTTTCCCGGGAAAATCCCGAATTTCAGTGCCCCTCCCGGAAATCTCCCGGGGCAACCATTCTCCCGAATTTCTCCCGATTTCCACCCAAACAACAACATTGGGGGCGTGCCTTAAAGGCACTGCCTTTGCGTGCCGGCCCAGTCGCATAATATTTACAGCTTTTCACACAAACAAGTGAATGCAAAGCATACTTGGTCAACAACCATACAGGTCACACTGAGGGTGGCCGTATAAACAACTTTAACACTGTTACAAATATGTGCCACACTGTGAACCCACACCAAACAAGAATGACGAACACATTACAGGAGAACATCTGCACCGTAACACAACAGAACAAATACCCAGAAGCCCTTGCAGCACTACCTCTTCCGGGACGCTACAATATACACCCCCCGCTACGAAGTGATTGGAATTGAGAGAGTTGTATGTGTGATGTGTTCCCCCAGGACTACAGCAAGGTGCATCATGTGGAGGTGCTGGTGAAGGCACTGCTGCAGATGGAGAGCACCAGAAAGAACATGGTGGTGCAGAATGCTGAGACACAGGTGCGCAGAGAGGAACATCTCCACAGGTGTGCTCGGTCAATACTAAATCCACTTCCTGTCCTCCTCCAGCTGAGAATAACCGCCTTCCCCGAGCGTCGTGAGGCCAGCTACGGCGGCGTGCCCTGGTGGATCATCTTCCTGTCCGTGCTGCTGGCGCTGCTCCTGCTGGCGCTGCTCATCTTCCTGCTGTGGAAGGTGGGAGCAACACCCGGGTGTGGCCACTCCAAACATCTTCTAACCACTTCTTTATCCCCAGTGTGGAGTCTTTGGCAAAAAGAAACGGGACACGTCCGAAAAAAAGAGGCTGACACCAAATGCCTAAAAAAAACAAACCGAGGGGTAATTTGACCCGGCCGATACCGAGCGGTGCAAATGTTTCTTCCTCAAGTCTTCATGCACATGCATGGCCTCAGGGTGGCGCTGTTCAACTATTCTATTTCACCTCCGCATCGCTTCTTGTTGCACTTGAACACACTCACCCTCCGCCCGGCTTTCTTCATCTCTGCATTTGTGTTCCAGTGTGGCTTCTTCAAGAGGAACAAACAGCTTCCACGTTACACCGCCGTACGCATTCCAAGCAAGAACAGAGATGTCAACAACACCCGCTGGCAGAACGTGGACAAGAAGTCCTGGAGGACAACCTGGCATGACAATGAACATTATTCACAATCCAAAGTATTTGCCTAAAAGGACGCTCATGTAAATATCACCTCTTTGTGCTTCAGGGATTATTAGTTATTACATTGCAATCTTTGACTTTTTATATTTATTCACTTCAACCTCCTTTGTTACGTGGAAGACACACCACTGCATTGTTCTGTTAGTACTTCTATAAATACTTTAGTACTTCTCTAAATACTTGTTAGTACTTCTCTAAATAGTACTTATTTCTTTAAATACTTGTTAGTACTTCTTTAAATACTTGTTAGTACTTCTCTAAATACTTGTGTTAGTAGTTCTTTAAATACTTGTTAGTACTTCTCTAAATACTTGTGTTAGTACATCTCTAAATACTTCTTGTGTTAGTACTTCTCTAAATACTTGTGTTAGTACTTCTTTAAATACTTGTGTTAGTACTTCTCTAAATACTTGTTAGTACTTCTCTAAATACTTCTTGTGTTAGTACTTCTGTAAATACTTGTGTTAGTACTTCTTTAAATACTTGTGTTAGTACTTCTCTAAATACTTGTGTTAGTACTTCTTTAAATACTTGTTAGTACTTCTCTAAATACTTGTTAGTACTTCTCTAAATACTTGTGTTAGTACTTCTCTAAATACTTCTTGTGTTAGTACTTCTCTAAATACTTGTTAGTACTTCTTTAAATACTTGTGTTAGTACTTCTCTAAATACTTGTTAGTACTTCTCTAAATACTTCTTGTGTTAGTACTTCTGTAAATACTTGTGTTAGTACTTCTTTAAATACTTGTGTTAGTACTTCTCTAAATACTTGTGTTAGTACTTCTTTAAATACTTGTTAGTACTTCTCTAAATACTTGTTAGTACTTCTCTAAATACTTGTGTTAGTACTTCTCTAAATACTTGTTAGTACTTCTCTAAATACTTGTGTTAGTACTTATCTAAATACTTGTGTTAGTACTTCTCTAAATACTTGTGTTAGTACTTCTCTAAATGCTTCTGTTAGTACTTCTCTAGTACTTCTTTAAATACTTCTGTTAGTACTTCTCTAAATACTTGTGTTAGTACTTCTCTAAATACTTTTTGTGTTAGTACTTCTCTAAATACTTTTTGTGTTAGTACTTCTCTAAATACTTGTTAGTACTTTAAATACTTGTGTTAGTACTTCTCTAAATACTTGTTAGTACTTCTCTAAATACTTGTGTTAGTACTTCTCTAAATACTTGTTAGTACTTCTCTAAATACTTGTTAGTACTTCTCTAAATACTTGTTAGTACTTCTCTAAATACTTGTTAGTACTTCTCTAAATACTTGTTAGTACTTCTCTAAATACTTGTTAGTACTTCTCTAAATACTTGTGTTAGTACTTCTCTAAATACTTGTGTTAGTACTTCTTTAAATACTTGTGTTAGTACTTCTCTAAATACTTGTGTTAGTACTTCTCTAAATACTTGTGTTAGTACTTCTCTAAATACTTGTGTTAGTACTTCTCTAAATACTTGTGTTAGTACTTCTCTAAATACTTGTTGTATTAGTACTTTAAATATTTGTTGTGTTAGTACTTCTCTAAATATTTGTGTTCGTACTTCTCTAAATATTCAGTCAAGGAGCAAACATTTTGTGAAATACATTTAAAAAATGTTGCAGTGTAAAATTGTTATGACAAATTAAAAGATGAGTCAAATTTGAAATGATTATTTATTAAAAGATATAATTTAAAAGAAGTATAAAAAAAGAGGTAAGATGCTGGTGAAGGTCCAAGAGAAAGTTCTAGAGCAGAGACTCGGTCCTAGGAAGTGTGTCAGTGTGTGGCCTCTTCATGTTGTCCATCATCAAGCAGGCTTTCTCCTTCTTGGCTCTCTCCTTACGTCTCACCTTCTCTTCCTTCTCATCTCTCTTCTTCAGCTCCTTCAGCTTCTTCTTCAGGGCACAGCGCTCACTTTGACTCACGCCCAGCGCCTGACAGCACAACATTATTTTAACACCAGCGCCTGACAGCACAACATTTGACTCACGGCCAGCGCCTGACAGCACAACATGCTTTAACAACATTGGCCACCAGAGGGCGACAAACATACAAATCAATATGCTGCTCCATTTCTGAAAGGGATGGATCCGTCTCTGAAAGTTATGTACTCCTTTGTCGTTACAACAACATTGTAAAAGTGGTCTACATTTGGCACTGAGGTTATGTACTCCTCTGTCGTTACAACAACATTGTAGAAGTGGTCTACATTTGGCACTGAGGTTATGTACTCCCTTGTCGTTACAACAACATTGTAGTAGTGGACTACATTTGGCACTAAGGTTATGTACTCCTTTATCGTTACAACAACATTGTAGAAGTGGTCTACATTTGGCACTAAGGTTATGTACTCCCTTGTCGTTACAACAACATTGTAGAAGTGATCTACATTTGGCACTACGGTTATGTACTCCTCTGTCGTTACAACAACATTGTAGAAGTGGTCTACATTTGGCACTAAGGTTATGTACTCCTCTGTCGTTACAACAACATTGTAGAAGTGGTCTCCATTTGGCACTAAGGTTATGTACTCCTCTGTCGTTACAACAACATTGTAGAAGTGGTCTACATTTGGCACTAAGGTTATGTACTCCTCTGTCATTACAACAACATTGTAGAAGTGGTCTACATTTGGCACTAAGGTTATGTACTCCTCTGTCATTACAACAACATTGTAGAAGTGGTCTCCATTTGGCACTAAGGTTATGTACTCCTATGTCGTTACAACATTGTAGAAGTGGTCTACATTTGGCACTAAGGTTATGTACTCCCTTGTCGTTACAACAACATTGTAGAAGTGGTCTCCATTTGGCACTAAGGTTATGTACTCCCTTGTCGTTACAACAACATTGTAGAAGTGGTCTACATTTGGCACTGAGGTTATGTACTCCTCTGTCGTTACAACAACATTGTAGAAGTGGTCACTGATTTTCCATTAAACTGCTTCCAAACTGCTGTTGCTCAACAATTCCACAACATGAAAAAGGAAGTCAAAGCCAATCAACAATTCTCATCTTCTTCACTTCCTGCTTCCTGCGGTCACGCCCCCACCTTGCCCTCCCCGCGGCGCAGAGGATTCTGGGAGATGTAGTTTACTTTCAGACCCGTGCTAGAATAAAACTACACACCAAGATATTATTTGATACGTCACAACATCATTGTCAAGACTTTGAAACCGAAATTTCCCGGTATCTACAAAGCTGACATTACACCCTTAATTCATCATTTTTATTTGTCCTTTTTTTAGTATTGAGAGAGACAAGCAGTAGAAAATGGATGTCAAATTCCATCCTATGTATTGTAAAACTGGGATTGGGTTGGAGTTGTTCTATTTTTATCTGCTGTATTACATTAACATTCTCACATTTTTTTAATAAATTCTCTTTAAAAAGATGTTTTTTCAGCCAACAGTTTGTGTCTAAATGGTACATGAAGAGCCAAGAGGAGCTTTTGTGTCCTCTAACTTGTTTTATTATAATCCGTTGAGCAAATAATATATTAGGAGACGTCACCATAAAGAATGGGAATGGAATGTTGACTGCTAACTGAACAAACAGTACACAGTGCTGTCCAAAATGTGCCTTTTCTTTGCAGGATAAGGGCTGACCTTGAGTTTGTCCTTGTCCATGGCCAGCAGCTGTGTGCCGTCCACTCCTGCAGCTGAGAGGTGGGCCACACATGCCTCCATGTTGGCGGCCGCCAGCCACAGACTCACGTGATGGCTGCTCCACTCAGACACCGCTCCACTCTGCCACGGCTGGTCCTCCTCCACCTGGTCCAGAGTCTGCAGGCATGAGACATGCAGCAGGTGACCAGCACACACTCAGGACTTGGAGCAAATCAGCGGCACAAAGTAGGAAGCAAGGCGACAGGAAGGAAGGAAAGGCTGCTTACCTCTGAGGAAGACAAGGTGAAAGTCAGAGAGTGTCCAGAAAGCGAGTGATTAGAGCCACGCCCCTCCCAGTGATTAGAGCCACACCCCTCCCAGTGATTAGAGCCACGCCCCTTCCAGTGATTAGAGCCACGCCCCTTCCAGCTGAAGCCAACACTCTGGAAGCGACAGAAAGGAGACTTTGCACCTGCACATGTGCGGCGTGCAGACCGGGGCCAGTACGTGCAGACCCGGGGCCAGTACGTGCAGACCCGGGGTCAGTACGTGCAGACCCGGGGTCAGTACGTGCAGACCCGGGGTCAGTACGTGCAGACCCGGGGTCAGTACGTGCAGACCCGGGGTCAGTACGTGCAGACCCGGGGTCAGTACGTGCAGACCCGGGGTCAGTACGTGCAGACCCGGGGTCAGTACGTGCAGACCCGGGGTCAGTACGTGCAGACCCGGGGTCAGTACGTGCAGACCCCGGGTCTGCACGTACTGACCCGGGGTCAGTACGTGCAGACCCGGGGTCAGTACGTGCAGACCCGGGGTCAGTACGTGCAGACCCGGGTCACTACGTGCAGACCCGGGTCACTACGTGCAGACCCAGGTCACTACGTGCAGACCCAGGTCACTACGTGCAGACCGGGGCCAGTACGTGCAGACCAAGGTCAGTACGTGCTAGAATCCTGGCCTCAGCGATCAAAGGCAGGACACCAGCCAAGGTGTTTGCGTACCTGATCTCCTCGCCCTGAGGTGGTCAGGTAAGGCAGACTGCTGCTGGACATGGAGCGCAGCTTCCACCCGACGCCTCTCTCGCCCTCCTCTTCTTTCTCTCTTCCACGCTCCCCAAACCAGGTGAAGGGCAAGCAGGAGGGCATGGAGGAGGCGGAGCCTGATGGAGACACTTGGGAGGGCACCTGCGCCAGGTGGCCACAAGACGCCCTGGGCACAAAACACCAGTCAGGTCATGTGACACAAGCATTGAAGGAGGCCAAGTTCACTGACCTTGTGCGCCCGTTCTGGGTCTTCATCTTGCCCAGAGACTTACGCAGACCGCTGCAAGGACACGTTGGAATTAGACTCTTGTAAGGAACAACACCAACCAAATGCCAAATATATCAGACTTGGAATCAGACTCTTTGTAAGGAACAACACCAACCAAACGCCAAATATATCAGACTTGGAATCAGACTCTTTCTAAGGAACAACACCAACCAAACGCCAAATATATCAGACTCTTTCTAAGGAACAACACCAACCAAACAGCAAATATATCAGACTCTATGTAAGGAACAACACCAACCAAACAGCAAATATATCAGACTCTATGTAAGGAACAACACCAACCAAACAGCAAATATATCAGACTTGGAATCAGACTCTTTGTAAGGAACAACACCAACCAAACAGCAAATATATCAGACTTGGAATCAGACTCTTTGTAAGGAACAACACCAACCAAACAGCAAATATATCAGACTTGGAATCAGACTCTTTCTAAGGAACAACACCAACCAAACGCCAAATATATCAGACTCTTTCTAAGGAACAACACCAACCAAACAGCAAATATATCAGACTTGGAATCAGACTCTTTCTAAGGAACAACACCAACCAAACAGCAAATATATCAGACTTGGAATCAGACTCTTTCTAAGGAACAACACCAACCAAACGCCAAATATATCAGACTCTTTGTAAGGAACAACACCAACCAAACAGCAAATATATCAGACTTGGAATCAGACTCTGTAAGGAACAACACCAACCAAACGCCAAATATATCAGACTTGGAATCAGACTCTTTGTAAGGAACAACACCAACCAAACGCCAAATATATCAGACTTGGAATCAGACTCTTTGTAAGGAACAACACCAACCAAATGCCAAATATATCAGACTCTTTCTAAGGAACAACACCAACCAAACAGCAAATATATCAGACTCTATGTAAGGAACAACACCAACCAAACGCCAAATATATCAGACTTGGAATCAGACTCTTTGTAAGGAACAACACCAACCAAACAGCAAATATATCAGACTTGGAATCAGACTCTTTGTAAGGAACAACACCAACCAAATGCCAAATATATCAGACTCTTTCTAAGGAACAACACCAACCAAACAGCAAATATATCAGACTTGGAATCAGACTCTTTGTAAGGAACAACACCAACCAAACGCCAAATATATCAGACTTGGAATCAGACTCTTTGTAAGTGTCATAGTGTTAGTGTTTGTGGTAATTCCACATGATGAAACATTCCACACTGCAAGAGTTAAAAGTACATCCCTCATGTTGGCGGGCGCACCTGAAGTCAGGAATCTTCCTCTTGGACTTCCTGGATGAGGACGACTTGGTGTGGGGGGGGCTGCTGGTGTCAGTGACGTAGATGGTCGGGGTCACGTCCTGGCTTGGCACCTCCGCCTGCGATGGTGACTCTTGACCTCCATCCTGCGGAGGCAAGGTCGTGACGGCCATGTTCCTTCAAAGGTGAAGTAGTGTACTCACACCTCCTTCTTCAAGCTCTCCCTCAGCTTGTCACGGGAGGGCGGGTGGCGCCGGGACTTCTGAGCCAGCTGACCTCGAGCTATGTGAGCGCTGCAGTCCAGTCGCTGGGTGCCAGGGACCGCCACGTGCCAGTCTGGATCTGAGACATCACACTTAGAAACCACCACGTGCCAGTCTGGATCTGAGACATCACACTTAGAAACCACCATGTGCCAGTCTGGATCTGAGACATCACACTTAGACACCACCATGTGCCAGTCTGGATCTGAGACATCACACTTAGAAACCACCACGTGCCAGTCTGGATCTGAGACATCACACTTAGAAACCACCACGTGCCAGTCTGGATCTGAGACATGACACTTAGACACCACCACGTGCCAGTCTGGATCTGAGACATGACACTTAGAAACCACCACGTGCCAGTCTGGATCTGAGACATGACACTTAGACACCACCACGTGCCAGTCTGGATCTGAGACATCACACTTAGAAACCACCATGTGCCAGTCTGGATCTGAGACATCACACTTAGAAACCACCATGTGCCAGTCTGGATCTGAGACATCACACTTAGAAACCACCACGTGCCAGTCTGGATCTGAGACATCACACTTAGACACCACCACGTGCCAGTCTGGATCTGAGACATGACACTTAGAAACCAGCACATGCCAGTCTGGATCTGAGACATGAGACTTAGAAACAAGTGCAACATGTCTCCCAAAGCCCGCTACCTACCTGAGGCCAGACTCTGCCCTCCGGACTGCGGCTCTTTCCCTTCCAGCTGAGAAGAAAAGAGAGCAGGAGCACGATGAAGACATTTTGGTGTAAGATTTAGACAAGTTCCTGACCTGAGCTTGAAGTCTTCCTATGGTCTCCCTGTGCTCCTCTAGTTCCTGACACAAGTCTGCCTCCCTCCTCTGCGCCTCCTCCTCCCTGCACAAACATTTCTTTGTTGAAAGGTTGAATCCCGCAGAGATTAGCGGCGTATAATCGCAGGCTAATTGGGAAGGAATTAAGTGATTACCTGCTCTGGTAGTCTCGCAGAAGTCTCTTGGCCTTGCAGTACTTCACCTCCAGGCCGTCTGACTGGCTCTGGGCGTCCGCCAGGCGCTGACTGACCAGCCTGCACAGAGTCTGGGCCTCCTGCCAGTACCTGCTCAACAACATGCATGCTTCAACCTTCAACTTCACTTGTGTGAAAACATTATTATTATTATTATTATTATTATTATTATTAATGCATCCATCAAACATTATTGATATTATTATTATTAATGCATCCATCAAACATTAATATTATTATTATTATTAATGCATCCATCAAACATTATTATTATTATTAATGCATCCATCAAACATTATTGACATTATTATTATTATTAATGCATCCATCAAACATTGATATTATTATTATTAATGCATCCATCAAACATTATTGATATTATTATTATTATTATTAATGCATCCATCAAACATTGATATTATTATTATTAATGCATACATCAAACATTATTATTATTATTATTAATGCATCCATTAAACATTATTATTATTATTCATGCATCCATCAAACATTAATATTAATATTATTATTAATGCATCCATCAAACATTATTATTATTAATGCATCCATCAAACATTATTGATATTATTATTATTAATATTATTAATGCATCCATTAAACATTATTATTATTAATGCATCCATCAAACATTATTGATATTATTATTATTAATGCATCCATCAAACATTAATATTATTATTATTAATGCATCCATCAAACATTAATATTATTATTATTATTATTAATGCATCCATCAAATATTATTATTATTATTAATGCATCCATCAAACATTATTGATATTATTATTATTATTAATGCATCTATCAAACATTGATATTATTATTATTAATGCATCCATCAAACATTATTATTATTATTAATGCATCCATCAAACATTATTGATATTATTATTATTATTATTAATGCATCCATCAAACATTGATTTTATTATTATTAATGCATACATCAAACATTATTATTATTATTATTAATGCATCCATTAAACATTATTATTATTATTAATGCATCCATCAAACATTAATATTATTATTATTAATGCATCCATTAAACATTATTATTATTAATGCATCAATCAAACATTGATATTATTATTATTATTATTATTAATGCATCCATCAAACATTATTATTATTATTAATGCATCCATCAAACATTATTATTATAATTAATGCATCCATCAAACATTATTGATATTATTATTATTATTAATGCATCCATCAAACATTGATATTATTATTATTAATGCATCCATCAAACATTATTATTATTAATGCATCCATCAAACATTATTATTATGATTATTATTAATGCATCCATCAAACATTATTATTATTATTAATGCATCCATCAAACATTATTGATATTATTATTATTAATGCATCATCAAACATTATTGATATTATTATTATTATTAATGCATCCATCAAACAATATTATTATTATTAATGCATCCATCAAACATTATTGATATTATTATTATTAATGCATCCATCAAACATTATTATTATTATTAATGCATCAATCAAACATTGATATTATTATTATTATTATTAATGCATCCATCAAACATTATTATTATTATTAATGCATCAATCAAACATTATTATTATTATTATTATTATTAATGCATCCATCAAACATTGATATTATTATTAATGCATCCATCAAACATTATTATTATTATTATTAATGCATCCATCAAACATTATTATTATTATTAATGCATCTATCAAACATTGATATTATTATTATTAATGCATCCATCAAACATTATTATTATGATTATTATTAATGCATCCATTAAGCCAAATGTGTTGTACAGGAAGTGCATCCCTACTTACAAGAACTATTTCTATTCCCCACTGCAAAACAAAGCAACTGATCCTTTGAGCTACTTTTAAAACTCATCATCCTCTTTTCACTTGAGTATGCTGGTTGTCCCACTTGCATCTAATAATAATAACAATAATAATAATAATAATAATGATGATGAAGCACTCGTCTACAAGACACAAATGTGACGCCCGTTTAAACAAGCAATGAAAATTGAGACCTCGTTTGTTCATACTGCTACTCAACAATAACATTGTTGGGACTTTTATCTCGGTTCAATTGTTTAAAAAAAAGTTTTGAATTGAACATCCAACACTGAGCTGTACATACCAGTGATCTTGTTTTCCCACACATCTGTCTCATTTGCAAGTACTGCACTATGTAGTTTCATCAACTTTTTAAAGTTTTAATTCCAAGACATTAGATGGCAGTAGTGCATAGACTTAGCCTCAGTCAGGAAGTAGTCTTTGCTGTCAAGTTGAATGTTTTGTTATATTCAAAGTATTTACTTATCACAGCAGATTGTAACATGCATCTTAGTTGTAGTTTCCATTGCCAAATGTGGAGGTATTGAAATAGCTAAAGCTAATAAGTAGCATGTTGATGGCGAATCCAAGGTAACTTAACATTGAGCTAGCGTTTTTTGAAAAGTGGAGCCTCGATGTAACTTTTGAGCACCGCCTTCTTGCTTTGTTGGCATGGAAAATTGGAACAGGACCCAGAGGAAGTCCGTCTGAGTTCGCTCTGACTGCTCGACTACCTGCCAAGTGTTTGGGCCGGTGCAAAGTCTGCAACCGGACGTAATATGGCACCCTTTCATTTGAGGTGAATCGGTCAGTACCTACAATAGTACCGAGCTCGGTACCCATCCCTATTCTTACGTCTCATTAGAAGTAAACACAATATCCTACTTTTCTAGCTTGTCAGCCTTCTCTTCTGCATCCTCCACTTTTTGTTCCAGCTCAGCCTTCTGGCTCTCCCAGCTCGCCTGCTGCTCCTCATAAGCTTTCAACTGCATGGAGGGAAAACACCATTTTTTTAATGTTTGTAGCATACGGTATGGCCAAAACACAAAAGGGATGCCATCATCTCAAAGAGATCTATTTTAAGCACCGCCAATAGCCAATAGCTCCAAATAAGTCACTGATCTCACACGGTTTGATGGCAGCCACAGATTGTGTGGCTTTTGTATGAACTAGCCAGCAGTTTGAGGAGTGTGAGGTATTGGAACGAGGCCCGTGTCCTAATAACGCCATGGCGCCGTGAAAATGGGTCAGACGGTCCCAAATGTGATTGATTTAGTGTGCAACTGACCTACCTTCTCTCTGGCGTGTTGGAGCTGGGCTGCTCGACTTCGCCGTCTGGAGCCGAGCTGTCAAGACACAAGGTGAGCACAATAGTGACTCCAACCACATCTGAGATCATCTCCAGGGAGACTTTTAAGCAGATATAAGACACAACAGGTTCTTCAGCACCAAACTGCGTACCTTTCGGTATTTGAGGCACACCTGGTCGCCATCAGAACAAGAAAGTAACAACGTATTCTCCTCATCTTCATCCTCTTCCTCAGACACACAATCATCACTTTCGGACTCCTTGCTTGTTGCATTCTGTTAAGTAGGACACAGACAAAGGATTACGGCCTTATTCTCAGGACTATTTGAGACCGTGTACCTTTTCCTTTTGCGTTGCCTTCTCCAATTCCAGGCTTTCATTGACTAAGCGTGCAACCTCACTCTCCACCCCCTCCTTGTCTCGGCCAATCAGAAACCTTGCAGAGGTGAGAGGAGGAATGGGTCATCACTCAGATACATTTACTAAAAAACACTTACGGACGACACGTTCTCAAGCTTTTTCAGAACGCTCACATTGTCAACGTTTGGAAGTCTTCAGTTCATTTGCCAGTAACATTCTCTTGCCAGGAGGATGCAGTGAACTTTATGTTTTGATAGTTTTTTTTTTACAAATGGAGTTCAACCATCATTTATGCAAATACAGTTGCAAGAAAAAGTATTACTTCATTGTCCTGTTGCATCACCCATCCTCTCTTCATTGTTCTGTTGCATCACCCATCCTCTCTTCAGCCTCAGTTGGCAGACAGATGGTCTTAAAGTTTTCCTGCAAAATGTCTTGATAAACTTGGGAATGACTTCTGTCATTGACAGCAATCAGTCCAGACCCTGAGACAGCAAAGCAGACCCCAACCATGATGCCACCTGCACCACATTTCACCAGTTTTGATGTTGGTGTCTTGTCTTTTCCCCTCACATCACATTGTGACTTTCTTCCAAACAACTCCATGTTGCTTTTATTCATCCTCAGAATGTTTTACCAGTAGTTCTGTGGAACATCTCGGTGCTCTTCTGAAAACTCCAAACGTACTGCAATGGTTTTCTTTGACAGGAGTGGCTTCCTCCGGATGAACTCCATTCTTGTCTAGTCCTCTTTGTTGATTAATCCTCAAAATCTTAGCATGTAGTCTCTAGCTGACATTCTTCGATTATTTTTCCACTTCATTGACCGTTCTTGCGGTCATCTTTACAGGATGACCACGCCTATGGAACTTTCTCCATTTGTAGACAATCTGTCTTACCGTAGACACTTTTGAAACACTTTCCAGCTTCATGTAAGTCAACGGTTCTTGATTGTAGGTTTTCAGAAAGCAACACAACTGTACTTCTTGAGAACAACAAACTCAAACCTGGTCTGGTTTTCATAGGGCAGGGCAGCTTTAACCAACATCTGCGATCTCATCACACCGGTCAGACTCCAGGTTGGCTGACGACTGGCTCCAATTAACTCTTAGGGAAGTCATTAGCTGAGGGGTTCACATACTTTTTTCACCCTGTGCTGTCAATGTTTACTTGTTGCGTACAATACAAAATGAGAACATGACATTTTGAGTGCAGTATCAGTTTAAGAAGACATGTAGTCATATACATGGCCCTGCGATGAGGTGGCGACTTGTCCAGGGTGTACCCCGCCTTCCACCCGATTGTAGCTGAGATAGGCTCCAGCGCCCCCCGCGACCCAAAAGGGAATAAGCGGTAGAAAATGGATGGATGGATAGTCATATACATGAAGATCGCAACACATTTTATGCCCTATGTATACTAAAACCCAAGTAATCCCAAAAGTTTCACATAAAACAAAACTTGGAATTCCATCATGCATGTAAGTTGAGAGAAAATCAACTATTGTTGAGACTTTAAATGAGTAACACTTTATTTTAATGTAATTATTACACTTTATTATTCCAGCAATACCTATAAAACACCACTAGATGCCAGCATTGCTCTTCAAACAATAGAGGTTTTCAAAAGATGAGTACAGCGGTACCTCGACTCAAGAGTGCCCCAACTTAAGTGTTTTGAGATAAGAGCTGTCTTTTAGCTAATTATTTCTTTAAGTTGCAAGCAAACATTTGAGTTACAAACATCCCCGCCATTAGTTGGCGTTGCAAATGCTACAGTCAGGGCTATTGCTAGAAATTCTGGGCCCCCTACACCATTCATTGCCTGCGTGTGCGGGGCAGTGTGAGCCTTTAGAATTGTCATCACCTATGTGATGGCACTGGCTACAGTGAATCCCGTAAGATTCGTCTAAAACATCCAGTTCGCATTAGCTTAAGGCTAGAGATGGACATAACTTGGTTTTTCCGGTCATGGAAAAGAAGAAAGTGATCGTGAAGGACAGTGCGGAGAAAAACATACATGATTATCATTGAATTAAAGAAAGAAATGATCAAAAACGTGATGAAGCGGGCCGCTAACTAACTTGGTGAAGCAGTTGGAGCAAAGCACTGCCCATCTGCACCATACTGAAGCAGAATGGTCAATAACGCCAGCCAATGACGTTTAAATAATTATCCTTGAAAATATAGAGAAGCTGCTGATGGTGTGTTTGACAGAAAAGCAGCTGGAAGGAGGTACCGATGCTGTACATTGTTACATTACTTCATAAACTACTGTACATTTGGTTGTATTGTTTTTCATGCAATATTTCTTATCTGAATGTGTATTTTTCTGTTTAAAAAGGCATGTAACGTGTTCAAATTGTGCTGTTTTGAGGAGCCAAGCACTTATTTCATCACAATGGGCGAATTAAGTGTTTTGGGTTGAGAGCTCTGTCACGTAACCCATTAAGCTTGTGAGTTGAGGCACTTCTTCTAAATGTAGAACTTATGTTGCAAACGTACATTGTCTGTACAATAGGTCAAACTTGTATGTCGGTGATGCTCTGCTTCTTCCTACTCCTTTTCGGACATGTTGAAGCGTGAAAGTGTAGATGTGTGTAAACACAAACTCATAGCCTAGCGATGATATTAGCATCTTACTTGACCAAGCCTGACGTGTTCTTCAGCACCGTGGATGCAAACAGCTGCGACACGCCCACCAAACTGACTCCATCCACCTCCACGATCTGGTCATTGACCTGGATCCTAGGGTAAAGGCAAACAATTGACGTTCATGGCACTTATTTTCCACAGGCTACATTTAATGGAAGATGGCGCCACAAAACAGCATGATGAAACTGTCATATTTTATATTGCATATAAAGTCTCAGCCTGTATATTTCTATTATCTACACATCTAGGGAGTGGTCAACCTTGCATCCGCCGACGTCATCCATCATTTGGACTAATCCCTGAAATGCCCAGCATGCACTTAAATGTCCTCCTGCTGCCACAGTCCAGTTTCTAATCATGTTCACTCAGGCTAAATATAAGCCATGTTTTATTTTCTAATAAAAAGAACGGCAGATATGGCAACGTACCTGCCATCTTTGTGTGTTTGGCCTCCTTCAGTGACAGTCTTGACAAAGATTCCTAGTTTTTCCAGGCCCTGGTCCGCTCCTACTCCCATCCCTATGATACTGATACCCAGGCCATCGTCTCCTGGAGGTTTGGGGAAAGAGACGAAGATGATTTGTTATGTGTGAGGCATGGCTTTCTCTTTAGTTTCTGATCTGGCAGGAAAAGACAAACCCTTTTTTATTTCCACTTCAAAAACATCCATCTTGTCCACTCGCTTCTCCAGCTCGTACTCGGCCGAGGCGGACACCGGGTCGATGTCTTCATTGTGTCGGTGGTAGTCGGCGTTGGAGTAGGTGTTGTACACCTGGGCATGACAAAGAGCACACAACTGAACTGACGGTCGCTGATCTGTGACGATACACGCCCACATGCTACACTTGTTGATGTTCCCAAGAAGCTCCAAAGTGAGTTCCTTTAAAGACTGCAGCAGTTTACCGTGTTTTATTCTGATGGAACCCTGACAGAGTCAAGCAAGTAGGATCTTGTCTTTTCTCCACCCTGACAATGCAAACATGGCTCTGGGCTAACGTTTCTGCATGAACACAAGCTCGGTATCGCTACAAAAAACACAGAACTTTCAAAAACATCTCCTCACCTTGATCGGTGCTGATGAGAAGCGGACTTTTGGACTTGAGGTCTCTGCTGCGTCTCCATCATCATCATCAGGCAGTTGAGGAATGCCGGGAATTTCTTCGTATTCCAATGAAAGCAAAGAAGTGTCCACACCTTGCAGCGGAGATGTTACATGACATTTGACCTCCCTGCCTCCCTCAACCTTTCCAACGTCATCTTCTCCCAATACCTTCTGCTCCATGTTGGCACATTCCTGCAACTCAGGTGTCGCCTTCCCGGCCTTTGTAGACCCTTGGCTCTGGACTTCACCCATCTCTGAGAGCTCCTCTCTTGGCTCGTCAGCATGTTGGCTCAGCTCCTCCCTTTCAGTCTCACGACATTGTTCGCTCACTTGCTCGTACTTGTCAGCCATCTCAGGACAGTCCCCCGCGTTTAGTCCCACCGTCTCCACACTGGGCTCTTCAAAAACCTCATCCACCAGCTCTTCAACGTTTGCCCCCATGAGCTCATCACTTTTAAACGCCACCCATTCCTTCTCCTTTTCCTCGCTTTCATCGCTATCCGAGGACTTCACGTGGACAAGCTCAGCCCTGAGTGGCTCCTCAGGGTTCAAGCAAGGCTCCACAATCACTTCTTTGGCCTCTTCTTCTCGTTGACTTTTTGAGCCTACACAGGGAGGAGACCCACCGAGGAGATCGGACGTAAGAGATTTAGGGTCTGTTGTTGGAATGCACATATTTATAGTGAGTTTGTCTTGAACCAAGCTCTCTTTTTCTTTGCTCAGACTACATCTGGACACCTGAGCCGGAGCAGCGCCGGTGAAAACCTTGGTCTCAAACAACTTCCTGGTGACAGAGAACTTTTGGGCCAGGGCAGCTCTGTCTATATCCCTCATCTCCTCTGATCTGGCTGCTTTATCTTGCAAGAAGGCTTCAGGTGTGCTAATGCTGGAAACAGAACCCATGACCGGACGTCTGCAGGCAGAAAAAGGTGACGTTTGGAGCTGCAGGCTTGGACTCTGCGGCGAAAGGAGGGCGGTTGTAGAGCCGGAACTACACTGCACCGAGCCACCATCTTGTTTCGACTGTTGGCTGTCCATTTGGAGGAAGATGTTGTCTCGGATTTTAGTCCCTCTGCTGCTGTGGGTTCTTGGTCGGCCGCACACAAGGGGATCGGAGAAACTGGTTGGTAGTGCGGACTGGCGCAGGTCAGAACACTGGGCAGGGGCAGCTTTGGAGCCATGCTTCAGGCTGGTCCCGCTGTCAAAGGAGCATTTAATGGCATGGAAGTCAGTCTCGTATGTGATCCTGTGAGGAGAGGCGCTTCTGCCTTTGTGGTCTGTACGCATCATTGGAGGATGGACGCCCACTTATAGACTTCTCAGGTAGTGAGCAGGAGATATTGTAGAGCTTTAAGGTGAGCTGGTTGAGGAAGTTATCCGTGAACTTCAGGTAGACTTCAGGTAGGCTGGTCCCACTGTCAAAGAGCATTTAATGGCATGGAAGTCAGTCTCATATGTGATCCTGCGAGGAGAGGCACTTCTGACTTTGTATAAAACACTGGCCATACAGCAGTAGATGATATCTGACATGTTAGCTATAACTCTCTTTCTTTATAATGTACATTACTCTCTATTTTATGCTGCAACTGTAATATTGTACATGGTAATTGTTATATTGTATATATTATATAAAATATCAGTATATATCATATACTATATATAATATGTAAATATTACATATGTGTTATATTTTATATTGCTACTACGGTACATTTTTAGTCTACTTTATACCTGCATTATCCTTTCCATCCTTACACTTTCCATCCTTTGTAACTGAGCTACTGCGTGGAACAATTTCCCTTGTGGATCAATAAAGTTAGTCTAAGTCTTAGACATCTGCATGTAGCCTCGGGGTCAAATTCTAAAGTGTTTAAACGACACACATGAGCAAATTGTTACACTAGAAGGTTTTTCCCCCCACTAAAAGTTTAAAGAAGAGAATAAATGTCGACTCACTGAGCAGAAGTCACGGCGTTTGGGCTCGTCGAACTTTCCACACACCTGTAATTACTATCACCTTGTTTGCTGCATTCAGGGACTGTAGGAGATTGGACAACATATATGTTACTAGGCGATCAAGGAACCCGGACTACACAAAACGATATACGCCGTTTTTACTTTTAAAATCTCTGTAGTAGCCCTACATATTTGTTAAGCCGAGCATCAAATATTCCCCCAAAGAATGTTCCTTATCGCGAGGGTACTTGAAAGCAGCATGTTTAGCCTAGCATCAAATATTCCCCCACAAAGAGTGTTCATATTCACGACGGTACTTGAAAGCAGCATGTCTCGTGTGGCCCTCCTTTGAAGAGCGCGCCTTTTTAGAAGCCAGGAAACGTTTTTTTGTCGTCCAAAAAGTGAAAAATGATAGCCAGAAATGTATTCTTACCGGGAGTGGATTCAGAAATGTCTTCTTACCGGGAGTGGATTCAGAAATGTCTTCTTACCGGGAGTGGATTCAGAAATGTCTTCTTACCGGGAGCGGATTGAGCAGGTACTGAACAGTGTCTCCCTCGCGACGTCGAAGACAGACAGATGGCGACTCATGCTACTAAATAGTGTAAATGGATAATCCCTGCTAATCCTGTGTAAACTACCCCACTAACTGCTGCTGAGTAAGTAACGTACTATGTTATCATGATAACAATTAATAATCAAATGTACTATATTAATAATTAAATGTACTATGTTATCATGAGAATAATTAATAATCAATTGTACTATGTTATCATGATAATAATTAATAATTAAATGTACTATGTTATCATGACAATAATTAATAATCAATTGTATTATCATAAGAATTACTAAATAAATGTACTATGTTATCATGATAATAAAATAATAATAAAATGTACTATGTTATGACAATAATTAATAATCAATTGTACTATGTTATCATGATAATAATTAATAATTGAATGTACTATGTTATCATGACAATAATTAAATGTACTATGTTATCATGATAATAATTAATAATTAAATGTACTATGTTATCATGACAATAATTAATAATCAATTGTATCATCAAAAGAATTACTAAATAAATGTACTATGTTATCATGATAATAAAATAATAATAAAATGTACTATGTTATCATGACAATAATTAATAATCAATTGTACTATGTTATCATGATAATAATTAATAATTAAATGTGCTATGTTATCATGACAATAATTAATAATCAATTGTATTATCATAAGAATTACTAAATAAATGTACTATGTTATCATGATAATAAAATAATAATAAAATGTACTATGTTATCATGATAATAATTAATTATCAAATGTACTATGTTATCATGATAATAATTAATAATCAATTGTACTATGTTATCATGATAATAATTAATAATTAAATGTACTATGTTATCATGACAATAATTAAATGTACTATGTTATCATGATAATAATTAATAATTAAATGTACTATGTTATCATGACAATAATTAATAATCAATTGTATCATCAAAAGAATTACTAAATAAATGTACTATGTTATCATGATAATAAAATAATAATAAAATGTACTATGTTATCATGACAATAATTAATAATCAATTGTACTATGTTATCATGATAATAATTAATAATTAAATGTGCTATGTTATCATGACAATAATTAATAATCAATTGTATTATCATAAGAATTACTAAATAAATGTACTATGTTATCATGATAATAAAATAATAATAAAATGTACTATGTTATCATGATAATAATTAATAATCAAATGTACTATGTTATCATGATAATATTACTAATTAAATGTACTATGTTATCATGACAATCATTAATAATCAATTGTATTATAAGAATTACTAAATAAATGTACTATGTTATCATGATAATAATTAATAATTAAATATACTATGTTATCATGACAATAATTAATAATCAATTGTACAATGTTATCATGATAATAATTAATAATTAAATGTACTATGTTATCATGACAATAATTAAATGTACTATGTTATCATGATAATAATTAATAATTAAATGTACTATGTTATAAGAATTACTAATTGTACTATGTTATCATAAGAAGAATTACTAATTAAATGTACTATGTTATCATGATAATAATTAATAATTGAATGTACTATGTTATCATAAGAATTACTAATTAAATGTACTATGTTATCATGATAATAATTAATAATTAAATGTACTATGTTATGACAATAATTAATAATTAATTGTACTATGTTATCATAATAAATAATAATTAAATGTACCATGTTATCATGATAATAATTAAATGTACTATGTTATCATGATAATAATTAATAATCAAATGTACTATGTTATCATGATAATAATTAATAATCAATTGTACTATGTTATGATAATAATTAATAATCAATTATACAAATTTATCATAATAATTAATAATCAAATGTACTATATCATGATAAGAATTAATAATTAAATGTACAATGTTATGATAATAATTAATAATCAAATGTACTATGCTATCATGATAAGAATTAATAATCAATTGTACCATGTTATGATAATAATTAATAATTAAATGTACTATGTTATCATGATAAGAATGAATAATTAAATGTACTATGTTATCATGATAATAAAAATCAAATGTACTATGTTATCATGATAATAATTAATAATTAAATGTACTATGTTATGACAATAATTAATAATCAATTGTACTATGTTATTATGATAATTAATAATTAAATGTACTATGTTATCATGACAATAATTAAATGTACTATGTTATCATGATAGTAATTAATAATTAAATGTACTATGTTATAAGAATTACTAATTGTACTATGTTATCATAAGAAGAATTAATAATTAAATGTACTATGTTATCATGATAATAATTAATAATTAAATGTACTATGTTATCATAAGAATTACTAATTAAATGTACTATGTTATCATGATAATAATTAATAATTAAATGTACTATGTTATCATGACAATAATTAATAATTAAATGTACTATGTTATCATAATAAATAATAATTAAATGTACCATGTTATCATGATAATAATTAAATGTACTATGTTATCATGATAATAATTAATAATCAATTGTACTATGTTATGATAATAATTAATAATCAATTATACTAATTGATCATAATAATTAATAATCAAATGTACTATATCATGATAAGAATTAATAATTAAATGTACAATGTTATGATAATAATTAATAATCAAATGTACTATGTTACCATGATAAGAATTAATAATCAATTGTACCATGTTATCATGATAATAATTAATAATTAAATGTACTATGTTATCATGATAAGAATGAATAATTAAATGTACTATGTTATCATGATAATAAAAATCAAATGTACTATGTTATCAGGATAATAATTAATAATTGAATGTACTATGTTATCATGATAATAATTAATAATTAAATGTACTATGTTATCATGATAATAATAATCAAATGTACTATGTTATCATGATAATAATTAATAATGAAATGTACTATGTTATCATGATAAGAATTAATAATTAAATGTACTATATTATCGTGATAATAATTAATAATCAATTGTACTGTTATCATGATAAGAATTAATAATCAAATGTACTATGTTATCATGATAATTAATAATCAAATGTACTATGTTATCATGATAATAATTAATAATCAATTGTACAATGTAAGGTTTTTTTTTTCAAAACCTTTATTATATATATATATATATATATATATATATATATATATATATATATATATATATTTATATATATCCTTTATATTCAACATTTACATACAATCATAGAAAAAATAATAATCAAAACAAGTACAACAACAGTACAGAACAGCACCAGGGGGTTGTAAACTCAATAAAGCAACTAAAGAAGAATGTAAAATATATACAAATATGTGTAAAGCCATAGACTCACACAAGTTCCGTAAATAATCCACATTGGAGCACAGCATCATAGTTTTTGCAGCTTTTTGGTTGTCAGAGGTAGAAAGCGTTTTAAAGTAAATTTCTAATTCTTTTTTAAAGGCACAAAAAACAGGTCGGGCATTGAGAAACTTACATTTATGAATATAAAACTTAGCCAATAGTATAATGAGGTTGCAAAGGCAAAATTCCTTTTCAAATGTTTTCTCATATTGTAATGTAAGGCTTTTCTCCACTTACCTTTACGGGTGTTGCAGCGTCATGGCGTCTGCTCCTCCTCACCTACTGAGGTCCTCAGTGGGAGATTGGGAACAAAAAGTACCAATGATTGTCACACAAAAGCTCGGTGTGGTGAGATTATCCTACGCATTTGACCCATCACCCTCAGCCCCTGAAACACACCTGAGTGCAGGTTGCAGGTGAGTGCAGATGAAGTAGCGATGAAGTACCTGCCGTGTGTGTGTGTGTGTGTGTGTGTGTGTGTGTGTGTGTTGTATTTGTGTGTCTGCTTGTATGCCAGATAGACCTGACTGATCACACATGAAGCTGAGCGCTTCACTGGCTGTGACCTGGATCTGTTGGGAGAATGGAGACCATGGTCCCAGGTGGTGATAAGGCCTAGTTAATATAAATAGTGGCCAATGAAGAAGCCCTCGTCAAAATGAGGTGAAGCAAAACCGGGAGGGTACGGAGGGAAAGTAATAGAAGTATTAGAAGAAGAACAAAAGTAGATTTCAGAGCCAATCAGAGCACACTTAGTCAATAATAACAACAAGAAGTAACAGATGATTGTTGATGAGATGTTTTTGACATGAAGTGTAGACTCCTGAACAAAATGACTGTACATACAGAAGTATCTCGGGTTTTGTTAATCGGACAAACACAGAATTGTAAAAAGCAGAAGCAATTATTACTTCAAGTAATAATGTAAATGCTAATAATCTGTTCCAGACACCCAAACTAGTGATGGGTCCGGCAACACCGATGCATCGGCGCATGCGTCGAGCTCATAGAGCAAAACCCTGTGTCGGTGCGCGTACCGCTTTTAGAAAGTCACGTGACCGATCATGAGCTGTTTTGGTCACGTGACCGATACGCGAACTGTGTCGCACTGACGCCTCCTCTGTGCCCTGTGAGCGGCTCTTTTCTACAGCCGGAGAAATAATAACTAAGAAGACAAAGCGTCTAAAATTGAATACGTTGGAAAAACTGTCTTTTTTTTTAAATAAAAATGTGTAAAAAAAATAAAAAATAATAACTTCCAGGTCCACAAGCATCCTCATTCACAACACGTTCTCTTAGTTTTCCATGTTATGATACATGTTCACATTATTTATTGACTGTATTTAAAAAAGACAACAAATATATTTTTATTTAAATGAAGTTATGAAATAATCCTAAATGAAATACAATGACTTGGTTTATATTATTGTATATACTAGGTCAGTGGTTCTCAACCTTTTTTCAGCAATGTACCCTCTGTGAATTTTCTTTTAATTCAAGTACCCCCTAATCAGAGCAAAGCATTTTTGGTTGAAAAAAAAAAAAAGATAAAGAAGTAAAATACAGCACTATGTCATCAGTTTCTGATTTATTAAATTGTATAACAGTGCAAAATATTGCTCATTTGTAGTGGTCTTTCTTGAACTATTTGGAAAAAAAGATATAAAAATAACTAAAAACTTGTTGAAAAATAAACAAGAGATTCAATTATGAATAAAGATTTCTACACATAGAAGTAATCATCAACTTAAAGTGCCCTCTTTGGGGATTGTATTAGAAATCCATCTGGATTCATCAACTTAATTCTAAACATTTCTTCACAAAAAAAAAAAATCTTTAACATCAATATTTATGGAACATGTCCACAAAAAATCTAGCTGTCAACACTGAATATTGCATTGTTGCATTTCTTTTCACAGTTCTTTTTGACAGACATTTTAGTGACAAACCTGAGCTTGTGCTTCACTGAGTTTATGAACTTACATTCATATTTTGTTGAAGTATTATTCAATAAATATATTTATAAAGGATTTTTGAATTGTTGCTATTTTTAAAATATTTTTTTTAAATCTCACGTACCCCTTGGCATACCTTCAAGTACCCCCAGGGGTACGCGTACCCCCATTTGAGAACCACTGTACTAGGTCATAAAATCAGTGTCAGTTGAGTCGGTCCATAGGTTGCCTGTAGGGATTTTTAATGTCCAGCAGATGTCAGTATTTAGTGACACAGTATCGACACAGTATCAATACAGTTTTGCAATGTGTCGAAACGCTTCATGACGCCTCATCAACCCATCACTAACCCAAACATATGAACAGAAAACACATTTAATTTGGAATACTTCAAGGTTTAGGTCAGGGGTGTCAAACGTGCGGCACGTGGGCCGTATCAGGCTGCCAAACGGGTTTAATCCTCAAAATGACTTTGCTAAGTATAAAAATATACTGCAATTTTTTTCACTAAAGTAACTGCCGTTCTAAATGTGTCTACTAGATGTCACAATAGCTATTGAGGTATGACCCACGTCACACTGTTGAAGTGTCAGCTGACTTTAAGCGATCTCTGGATTGGCTGCCTCGACTCCAGGTGCAAACAATCAGCTGCTCCTGTTGAGGCTGGCTGCACAATACCTTCTTTTATTGTAAATCATCCACTCAAAGGATTAAATAACCCAACGGTAAGATGCAAAAACTTAGCATGACCGTCATCTTTGTTATTGGGTATATTTTTTTGGTGTGTACCTGTTTGTTGTATGTTGAATATTGCTTATATGAAAGGAATGCTTCATTAGGAGAAGGCTAGGCTCTCCTCTGTGTGACGAGTCACAATATAATGTGTGTGTGTGTGTCACTGCCCCATATGCTTATCTGTTCCCTCAGCCGTACTCAGTCTGTCTGCTCGTCCAGGGAATGACACTCTCAGTCTCTCAAAAGATGAACACACAATTCAGTATTTAAATGAGAAAAACCACAATTCTGCTATGAAGTTGCAGGAAAGCAATATGAGAAATTGTGATTAAATGATACTGCCACCCAGTGCTGAAATGGCTGTATTGCAAGCTTGTCTTTATAACAGGTTGAGTAAGTGTTGATAAATTGAACAAAGGTTGTCAAAGTGAAGTACAGGGATCCTCTTCCTGGGGTGTGGCCTCTCTTCAGCAGCAGGAAGCATGAAGTGCTCTAAAACTTGCTGGTAGACGGCTGCGTTGACCCTGGATCTCAGGAAACAGAGTGGACCGACACCAGCAGATGACATGGCACCCCAAACCATCACTGATGGTGGAAACTTTACACTAGACTTCAGGCAACGTGGATCCTGTGCCTCTCCTGTCTTCCTCCAGACTCTGGGACCTCGATTTCCAAAGGAAATGCAAAATTTGCATGGTTGGGTGATGGTTTGGGGTGCCATGTCATCTGCTGGTGTCGGTCCACTCTGTTTCCTGAGATCCAGGGTCAACGCAGCCGTCTACCAGCAAGTTTTAGAGCACTTCATGCTTCCTGCTGCTGACCTGCTCTATGGAGATGGAGATTTCAAGTTCCAACAGGACTTGGCGCCTGCACACAGCGCAAAATCTACCCGTGCCTGGTTTACGGACCATGGTATTTCTGTTCTAAATTGGCCCGCCAACTCCCCTGACCTTAGCCCCGTAGAAAATCTGTGGGGTATTGTGAAAAGGAAGATGCAGAATGCCAGACCCAAAAACGCAGAAGAGTTGAAGGCCACTATCAGAGCAACCTGGGCTCTCATAACACCTGAGCAGTGCCAGAAACTCATCGACTCCATGCCACGCCGCATTAACGCAGTAATTGAGGCAAAAGGAGCTCCAACCAAGTATTGAGTATTGTACATGCTCATATTTTTCATTTTCATACTTTTCAGTTGGCCAACATTTCTAAAAATCCCTTTTTTGTATTAGCCTTAAGTAATATTCTAATTTTGTGACACACGGAATTTTGGATTTTCATTTGTTGCCACTTCAAATCATCAAAATTAAATGAAATAAACATTTGAATGCATCAGTCTGTGTGCAATGAATAAATATAATGTACAAGTTACACCTTTTGAATGCAATTACTGAAATAAATCAAGTTTTTCAAAATATTCTAATTTACTGGCTTTTACCTGTGTATATATGTATATATATATATATATACATACAGTATATATATATATATATATATATATATATATATATATATATATATATATATATATTACACCTTCTCATTCAATGTGTTTTCTATATTTTCATGACTATTTACATTGTAGATTGTCACATCAAAACTATGAATGAACACAGGTGGAGTTATGTACTTAACACAAAAAGGTGAAATAACTGAAAATATGTTTGATATTCTAGTTTCTTCAAAATAGCCACCCTTTGCTCTGATTACTGCTTTGTACACTCTTGGCATTCTCTCCATGAGCTTCAAGAGGTATTCACCTGAGGTGGGTTTCACTTCACAGGTGTGCTTGAAGCTCATGGAGAGAATGCCAAGAGTGTCATCTACAATGTAAATAGTCAGGAAAATAAAGAAAATGCATTAAATGAGGAGAAGATGTGTTCAAACTTTTGGTGTGTGTGTGTCTATATGTATGTATGTATGTATTTATGTATGTATGTATGTATGTATATATACATATATATATATTATACACACACACACACACACACACACACAGTCGTGGTCAGAACTTGACATCCACTTGTAAAGAACATCATGTCATGGCTGTCTTGAGTTTCCAATCATTTCTGCAACTCTTATTTTTTTGTGATGTAGTGATTGGAGCACATACTTGTTGCTCACAAAAAACATTCATGAAGTTTAGTTCTTTTCACTGCAATAAGACGCTTTTGGTAGCCATCCACATGCTTCTGCTTGAATTTTTGACCACAAAATTGCTGCAGTTCAGCCAAATTTGTTTGGTTTTCTGACATGGACTTGTTTCTTGATTTAGCCATTCCTTTACCACTTTTGAGGTGTGTTTGGGGTCATTGTCCTGTGGGAACACCCAACTGCGCCCAAGACCCAACCTCCGGGCTGATGATTTTAGCTTGTCCTGAACAATTTGGAGCTAATCCTCCTTTTTCATTGTCCCATTTAAAGCAGCAGTTCCATTGGCAGCAAAACAGGCCCAGAGCATAATACTACCACCACCATGCTTGACGGTAGGTCATGGTGTTCCTGGGATTAAAGGCCTCACCTTTTCTCCTCCAAACATTGCTGGGTATTGTAGCCAAACGGCTCCATTTTTGTTTCATCTGAAGGTCTTATCTCGGCAGCAAACTTTAGACGAGCCTTAAGGTGTGGCTTCTGGAGCAAGGTCTTCCTTCTTGCATGGTGGCCTCTCAGTCCATGGCCATGCAAAACAGGCTTGACTGTGGACACTGACACCTGTGTTCCAGCAGCTTCCAAGTCATTGCAGACCTGCTTTTTGCTGGTTCTCGGTTTAAATCCTGATCATCCTGACCAATTTTCTCTCAGCAGCAGGTGATAGCTTACGTTTTCTTCCTGATCGTGGCAGTGACAAAACTGTGCCATGCACTTTATACTTACTAACAATTGTCTGCGCAGTTGCTCTTGGGATCTTAAACTGCTTTGAAATGTCTCCAAGTGACTTTCCTGACTTGTTCAAGTCAATGATTTGTTTTTTTCAGATCTGCGCTGAGTTCCTTTGACTTTCCCATTGTGGCGTTTGTAAGCGAGTCTGATGACTGCATCACATGAGCCATATTTAAATGTGCTCAGAGAAGTCAACAATCATAATCACTCACATGAAGTTAAGAGGCCATGAAGCTCATTTGATTTGATTGTAACTTTTCTACATCACCAACATTGATCATGTATGTTGCTGTATGTATACTTTTGACCCTCACATTTTCAGTAGAGCCATAATAAATTCATAAAAGAAGCAAACTTCATGAATGTTTTTTGTGAGCAACAAGTATGTGCTCCAATCACTACATCACAAACAAATAAGAGTTGCAGAAAAGATTGTAAAGTCAAGACAGCCTTGACATGATGTTCTTTACAAGTGTATGTACACTTTTGACCACCACTGTATATATATATATATATATATATATATACGTATACGTGTGTGTGTGTGTGTGTGTGTGTGTGTGTGTGTGTGTGGATATACACATGCATAAATACACACATTTTTACACGGCAGAAGTGTCACAAAAGTCAGGTGTAAAAAGACAGCTAATAGAGGGTTCCTCCTTCACACACACACGTCTAAATACGCACATGTACACATTTTTTTAAACACACAATCAAAATACGGACAGACTGATATTTTTGTATACACAGAAAACTTAAAACACACACACGTGGCCCTGATTACACACACACAGATTGTTATACAGACACACATATTGTTAAACACACACAGATTGTTATACAGACACACATATTAGTACACACGTACGTAAATTGGATTACACACACACAGAGATTGTTATACGGACACACATTAGTACACACGTACGTGAATTGGATTACACACACAGATTGTTATACAGACACACATATTAGTACACACGTACGTGAATTGGATTACACACACACACACACAGATTGTTATACAGACACACATAGTACACGCGTACGTGAATTGGATTACACACACAGATTGTTATACAGACACACATTAGTGCACACGTACGTGAATTGGATTACACACACACACAGATTGTTATACAGACACACATTAGTGCACACGTACGTGAATTGGATTACACACACACACACACACACACACACACACAGATTGTTATACAGACACACATAGTACACACATATGTGAATTGGATTACACACACAGATTGTTATACAGACACACATTAGTACACACGTACGTGAATTGGATTACACACACACACACAGATTGTTATACAGACACACATAGTACACACGTACGTGAATTGGATTACACACACAGATTGTTATACAGACACACATTAGTGCACACGTACGTGAATTGGATTACACACACACACAGATTGTTATACAGACACACATTAGTGCACACGTACGTGAATTGAATTACACACACACAGATTGTTATACAGACACACATTAGTACACACGTACCTAAATTGGATTACACACACAGATTGTTATACAGACACACATTAGTACACACATACGTGAATTGGATTACACACACAGATTGTTATACAGACACACATTAGTACACACATACGTGAATTGGATTACACACACAGATTGTTATACAGACACACATTAGTACACACGTATGTGAATTGGATTACACACACACAGATTGTTATACGGACACACATTAGTACACACGTACGTGAATTGGATTACACACACACAGATTGTTATACAGACACACATATTAGTACACACGTACGTAAATTGGATTACACACACAGATTGTTACACAGACACACATATTAGTACACACGTACGTGAATTGGATTACACACACACAGAGATTGTTATACAAACACACATTAGTACACACGTACGTGAATTGGATTACACACACAGATTGTTATACAGACACACAATTAGTACACACGTACGTGAATTGGATTACACACACACACACAGATTGTTATACAGACACACATAGTACACACGTGCGTGAATTGGATTACACACACAGATTGTTATACAGACACACATATTAGTACACACGTACGTGAATTGGATTACACACACACACACACGGATTGTTATACAGACACACATAGTACACACGTACGTGAATTGGATTACACACACAGGTTGTTATACAGACACACATATTAGTACACATGTACGTGAATTGGATTACACACAGATTGTTATACAGACAAACATATTAGTACACATGTACGTGAATTGGATTACACACACACAGATTGTTATACAGACCCACACATTAGTACACACATACGTGAATTGGATTACACACTCACAGATGTTATACAGACCCACACATTAGTACACACGCACGTGAATTGGATTACACACACACAGATTGTTATACAGACCCACACATTAGTACACACATACGTGAATTGGATTACACACACACAGATTGTTATACAGACACACATGTAAGTACACATGTATGTGAATTGGATTACACACACACAGATTGTTATACAGACCCACACATTACTACACACATGCGTGAATTGGATTACACACACACAGATGTTATACAGACCCACACATTAGTACACACGCACGTGAATTGGATTACACACACACAGATTGTTATACAGACCCACACATTAGTACACACATACGTGAATTGGATTACACACACACAGATTGTTATACAGATACACATGTAAGTACACATGTATGTGAATTGGATTACACACACACAGATTGTTATACAGACACACATATTAGTACACACGTACGTGAATTGGATTACACACAGATTGTTATACAGACACACATAGGTACACATGTACGTGTATATACAATGTAACCCCTGGAATGTTGTACTGTCTGATAGTAACACATTCATACAAAGTAAAAGAATTGCTCAGTCACCCTCCATTTATCACGTCTGTTTGAGTGCATTGTCTAGCAAACGTACACACACACACACACACACACACACACACACACACACACACACACACACACGCACACACACACACACACGCACACACACACACAGTCTGCAGGCAGCAGGTGCTTACACTTTAGTTCTCTGGTGGTAGTACAGTACTGCACTACTTACACGTACAAAATACTAAACGGTTCAGCACCGTCTATCTAATCTTGCTGATTGTATTGTTCCGTCCAGAAATCTACGTTCTAAGAACGCTGGCTACGTAGTGATTTCCAGAGCCCAAAAAAGTCTGCAGGCTCTGGAGTGTTTTCTATTTTGGGCTCCCGTACTCTGGAATGTTCTACTAGCAAGAGTTTAAGATCCAAACATTTAGGTCCCACCTTAAAACTCATTTATTCTACAGGGGCGTCAGTCATTTCAGTTCAGGGGCAACATGGAAGGAAATCTAACATGAATGTTGATCCACTTGCATTCTTACGTCATTCAGGCTGATTGATGATATTTCAGTCATTTTTCTGGAGTGACTAAAAATATAATGTTGATATTTTTGCTGTCTTTGCTCCACTTATTGACAGAACTGGTGTTTAACTTCTATCAATGAACAAACTATTCACTCCATCCCTGCAAGCAACAATGTCAACAAAAGACCCCAGGATGGCTGTCACTCCAACACGAACATACCCTTTTAGTTTCCTGATGCTGCACACATAATACCAACATACCTGTGGAGGGGGGGCGTGGCCTGCGGGCCTGCCGCGTAGTGGGGTGTGTTAAAACTGGCCTCGAAGCCAGCAGCAGGTGAGTAGATTGCCCAGCTGGGACTTGTTATCTAACCACCTGTCACCTTTATTAGCAGCAGCCGGGGAGAGACATGTTTGAGTTGGAGTTGCTGGCAGGCAGAGAGGAGAGACCGTGGGGTGAGCAGGTAAGCATAAGGCTGCGGACACTCCCCAAATTACAAACCCCGTTTCCATATGAGTTGGGAAATTGTGTTAGATGTAAATATAAACGGAATACAATGATTTGCAAATCATTTTCAACCCATATTCAGTTGAATATGCTACAAAGACAACATATTTGATGTTCAAACTCATAAACATTTTTTTTTTTTTGCAAATAATCATTAACTTTAGAATTTGATGCCAGCAACACGTGACAAAGAAGTTGGGAAAGGTGGCAATAAATACTGATAAAGTTGAGGAATGCTCATCAAACACTTATTTGGAACATCCCACAGGTGTGCAGGCTAATTGGGAACAGGTGGGTGCTATGATTGGGTATAAAAACAGCTTCCCAAAAAATGCTCAGTCTCACAAGAAAGGATGGGGCGAGGTACACCCCTTTGTCCACAACTGCGTGAGCAAATAGTCAAACAGTTTAAGAACAACGTTTCTCAAAGTGCAATTGAAGAAATGTAGGGATTTCAACATCTACGCTCCATAATATCATCAAAAGGTTCAGAGAATCTGGAGAAATCACTCCACGTAAGCAGCATGGCCGGAAACCAACATTGAATGACCGTGACCTTCCATCCCTCAGACGGCACTGTATCAAAAACCAACATCAATCTCTAAAGGATATCACCACATGGGCTCAGGAACACTTCAGAAAACCACTGTCACTAAATACAGTTGGTCGCTACATCTGTAAGTGCAAGTTAAAGCTCTACTATGCAAAGCGAAAGCCATTTATCAACAACACCCAGAAACGCCGCCGGCTTCTCTGGGCCCGAGATCATCTAAGATGGACTCATGCAAAGTGGAAAAGTGTTCTGTGGTCTGACGAGTCCACATTTCAAATTGTTTTTGGAAGTATTCGACATCGTGTCATCCGGACCAAAGGGGAAGCGAACCATCCAGACTGTTATCGACGCAAAGTTCAAAAGCCAGCATGTGTGATGGTATGGGGGTGCATTAGTGCCCAAGACATGGGTAACTTACACATCTGTGAAGGCACCATTAATGCTGAAAGGTACATACAGGTTTTGGAACAACATATGCTGCCATCTAAGCGCCGTCTTTTTCATGGACGCCCCTGCTTATTTCAGCAAGACAATGCCAAGCCACATTCAGCACGTGTTACAACAGCGTGGCTTCGTAAAAAAAAGAGTGCGGGTACATCCTGGTCGCGTGCAGTCCAGACCTGTCTCCCATCGAAAATGTGTGGCGCATTATGAAGCGTAAAATACGACAGCGGAGAACCCGGACTGTTGAACGACTGAAGCTCTACATAAAGCAAGAATGGGAAAGAATTCCACACCACCTTAACTTCAACAATTAGTTTCCTCAGTTCCCAATCGTTTATTGAGTGTTGTTAAAAGAAAAGGTGATGTAACACAGTGGTGAACATGCCCTTTCCCAACTTCTTTGTCACGTGTTGCAGCCATGAAATTCTAAGTTAATTATTATTTGCAAAAAAAAAATAAAGTTTATGAGTTTGAACATCAAATATGTTGTCTTTGTAGCATATTCACCTGAATATGGGTTGAAAATGATTTGCAAATCATTGTATTCCGTTTATATTTACATCTAACACAATTTCCCAAATCATATGGAAACGGGGTTTGTATAATAAACACCGCCCAGTCAACTACTAGTAACATCACTATGAGCCCGTTGACATTCTAGAAACATTCGCGGCATCTCAGCTCGCTTGCAGTCCTTGAGGTGAAGGCTCATTAGCTTTTAAGCGTAACGTTAGCTCATTGTGCGGTGTGTGCACGTGCGCGTGTGTGTGTGTGTGTGTGTGTGTGTGTTACGGACAGCAAAGCCCTGCCTGTCTGAGAGAAAGACAAGCATTATTGACCTACAGTTAACAACTAAGTTATTTCACTCTACCTTTTTCTGTGTTGATTGAGCTGTGTTGAAGCAGCAAAAAAGGACATTATGTTAAATGGAGAGTTTCTGTCTCTGATAGTTGATATAATAATGTAACTGCATTATAAAGTCTACATGAAGTCCATGGTGTTCAGGGATGAAAAGTCTCTCCTATTGCTATTGTACTATTTTTTCAGTTATAGTTACATTAATAATTAGTAATGTAGCAGCCTCGTTTTGAATGACGTGGTCCCTGCTATCACATGTTGATAAAAAATATAACATTTACATAATAAAAATCAACTACAGGCTTCCCAAATGCTGTAATAAATTAAGCATGAGTTTTTAACAATTTTAACTCTTTTTTTTCAAACGCTTATTGCAAACACTTACTTACAGTAAGTCATTAATTTGACTTAAGTCATTTTTTTGTCATTATTTTGGCTTAATAAGTCGTTATTTTGTCATATTTTTGACTTACTAAATTACTAAGTCAAAATATTGACTTACTAAGTCATAATAATGACATACTTAATATCTCAGGTAACTAGGACTGTTTTGTGTATTGTTTCCACTTTACGGAAAAAAATATCGAGATATATATAGTATATCGGCATTCAGCATATGGAGCGGAAAACACAACCAAAAATTGTAGGCTTCCTCACGTGACGAAGCCGGCCTACTTCATCACAGTCTGTAGTCTATTCCCCCCCCCCCAGACTGTGGTGGCAGCGATTAGATGGAGACGTGATGGCGACAGGTTGAGTTACGCTGTTCCTTATGACCACCCACCCCCTTCCCCCTGGAGTGACACCACCTTAACTAACACATTTTCTGGGGGAAACACTGTAATACCAACATACCCTTCCATGTTTCCTGATAATGCACACATAATACCAACATACCCTTCCACGTTTCCTGATACTACACACATAATACCTACATACCCTTCCATGTTTCCTGATACTGCACACATAATACCCACATACCCTTCCACGTTTCCTGATACTGCACACATAATAAGCTGCTGTTTGCATTGTTCGTTCTAAAGCATGTTTTTGTGTTGCAGTGTTGGAGTCCTCCCAGCAGCTGAAGTCATGTGCATGAAGAGGAAGGCAGCAGCAGTGTGCAGCTGTGTGTGTGTGTGTGTGTGTGTGTGTGTGTGTGTGTGTGAGGCGGCTCCACAGCAGCAGAGGGAGGGGAGGGGAGTGCAGGGGAGGGGCCGTGTAGCCAGAGCTGGGCATACATTCACCGGGAAGCATCGTAGCCACGAGCCAGCTTCCACCGGGACAACGAGATGGTCGCGATGCAGGCGTCCCCTAATGTGTGTCCTTCGGAGTGGATCTGCTGTCTGGACAAGAGGTGGGTGAAACTCGGTCCACGCGGGAAGGATGGTAGGGTTCTCGCCACCACTCCCTCCTCCTCCTCCTCCACCCCCCCGGGCCTGATTCATTCAACCGCGTCAGCGTGATTGATCACAACCGGCGATGTCTGCATGTGCAGTGTGAGGGTGCGATGCAAGGCAGTGTTTAAATGCTGCTTAGCCTGCATGTTGCACGTCTGCAGGGATGGTCAAGGTGGATTTCTATTCCACATGTTGGGTTATTCCATACAGAGGTGGCGCTGTGTTGGTGCTCACTGCACTGCACACCTTGGAGGATGTATTGTTTCAGTGTCTGTGGAATCATCTTTTAAACACTCCATGTTAGGGCTTCTTTAATATTGTTTATTATTCAATCATGCCATAATGCTCCTTAATCATTCTATAGTTGCAATTAAGGTGGAGGGAAAACAACTTAGCTGCTGCTGTGCCCTAATCCCTGGAGTGTGTATATATGAAACAATGAGAGGCATGCACCCTACAGCTGCACACCCACACATTCAGCACACACCTCACGATGACACATCCTCACGTTACCATTAGCAACGTGAGCCATGGTCACCTGTGTGGAAGATGTAGCATTCACCGAGAGGGGTGGCTGACTCCGTTAGTGTCACAATGTCTGTGCGGACAAAATCGGGCATTCGCGCCGCTGCTTTGTTGCAGCAAAAACAAGACATTTCCCTGAAGAGAAGACAGCCCTGAATATCTCTCTGGTGGTGCATGAAATAACAACTGCAATATAAACAAATATTCCTTAGCTGCCTGATAATGGTATGATGGCTCTTCTTCAATCATCTGAAACTTGGTGTCACAACTCCGCCTGTGTGGTGTGCTAACTTGCCCTACGAGGCTGCACGTCACCATATGGCATACTTGCCAACCCTCCCGGATTTTCCGGGAGACTCCCGAAATTCAGCGCCTCTCCCGAAAACCTCCCGGGACAAATTTTCTCCTAAAAATCTCCCGAAATTCAGGCGGAGCTGGAGGCCACGCCCCCTCCAGCTCCATGCGGACCTGAGTCCGCTTTCCCACAATATAAAGAACGTCTACAGTAAAGCAGTCCGTCTGCCGTAAACAGCAATGTTGTGACACTCTTAAACAGGACAATACTGCCATCTAGTGCATTTGATGAAAGCACTTTTGTGCGTGCCACACAGCAATGCATCATCAGAGAGGGTGTTCAGCATGGTTAGAAAGATAGTGACAGAGAATAGAACAAGGATGGACAATTCAACCCTTAACTCAACAATGAGTAGATGAGTGTTATGTGTGTGTATATGTGTAAATAAATGAACACTGAAATTCAAGTATTTCTTTTATTTATATATATATGAAATACTTGACTTGGTGAATTCTAGCTGTAAATATACTCCTCCCCTCTTAACCACGCCCCCGCCCCAACCACGACCCCCGCACCCAGCCCCCACCTCACAAAATTGGAGGTCTCAAGGTTGGCAAGTATGCCATATGGTGTGTGTGAGTGACAGGGAGAAAAGCTTCGACTTAAGGAGTCGTTTGGCGTCACTTGTTGCTTTGCATCTCTTCTGTTTGCCTCAATACCATACTTAACAAGCAAACTAACATTTGTATTCAAACTGCACTCAGAGCCGCAACTAACGATTATTTTAATAGTCGACTAGTCAGCGATTTTTTGGGGGGCGAATTAGTCAACTAGTTAAAGGATTACTGCTCATGATCTGCTGTACACGTTTGAGTTTGACATTGAGCCTCCCGCTTGATTTTAAAACCTTTTACAGTACATTCAACAGTGAACTTGCATTACTGAGAAACAAGTGTTTTGTACTTTATTCCACAAAGTATATAACCACAGTGAAAAATAAGTCTTGTAAACTTGATGTTCAGTAAAAAATATTTGTACTGTTAGGGTTTTAGCTGGCTGCAATCGTTTCCTTAATTGTAAAAACATTGCTGGCGGTCTGTCAATTAAAATGTTATTGAGTTGACTAGTTGACAAAAACACATTTTATGTATGAATTTCCCCCCCCGTAACCCCAAAAGGGACAAGCGGTAGGAAATGGATGGATGGAT